>NW_026892141.1:148460-211061 GCF_015708825.2 Lethenteron reissneri
ACACCGAAGGAATGACTTGACAATCACCTCCGGCTCGGATCCATAGGTTTCTGAACTTCTCATCCACACCCTGCGAAGACACTATATTTCGTATCATAACATCAGAAGAGTTGGCAATGCGCTGCAGCCTTCTCAGCTGCGTGGATGGAATCATGCTTTCCAACTTCATGATTGCTAGGCCTCCATCACAAGCTCTGGCGTATAGCAGTCCGTTGCAGGTAGAAGGTGGCAGATGGAGCCAACCCTTAACCGCGCTCCTAATTGCTTGGTCCAAAATTCGCAAGGTGGTCGGTCTGCAATCAGCATGATCGCCTGGGTACAGTAGTCGAGGTACGGCGTATGCATTGAGAAGTTCCACCTTCTGAGTCGGTTTCAAAGGTGCCCCGTCAATGTTTGAGATCCATTTCTTTAATTGCACATTCAGGTCTGGCTGTACAATGCCAGTCCACGGGCTGATTTTCATACCAAGGTATTTCGCGGATTCCTCAGGCCCAACCATTTGGACTCGCACCTCAGCTATGGCCCACGGGTCGCAGTTATTCACCGTGTACGAGTCTTTCGTTGGGTTCAACATGAAGCCCTGACATTTACTGGCTTGAATCTTAAGCCCTGATAGCTTGCAGAATGATTCTAGGATGGCGATATTGGTGGTCATGCCCTCCCATGAGTCACTCATCAACACCAAGTCATCTGCAAACGCCAGCGAGGTCTCACACTCGGCTTCAATAGTGTATCCAACACCATGCGCCTCCAAGGCACATAAGAGAGGGTCCATGGCTAGGTTGAATAACAGGGGAGACATCGGATCACCCTGCTTCACACCAACTCGGATGTTAATTTCAGGACTCGAGGTGTCCTTACTCTTAAACGAGGTCGTGCATTGGTCGTAGGCGTTTTGAATGATGTTAATCATGTGCTCGTCCACTTTTTTTTTGCCTTAGTACCCACATGATGTGGGCATGGGACACCGAGTCGAAAGCTTTAGCCACATCAATGAATACCACCGCCAACGACTTGTGATCTTTCTTTGCCTGATTCATAATGTCTTGAAGTTCCTTAAGGTTTTCTGAGCAGCCTGGTGCAGCAATAAACCCGCGTTGCCGCGGATTCAGAGAGCAAGCACGTTCTAGGCGTGCCGTGAGGATCCTGGAAAACAGTCTGAGGACTATGGAGCTAATCGTTATCGGTCTCCAATTTCCTAGATCCTTCAGTAGATCCTCACTCATAACCTTGGGTATCAGAACAGACTTATTTCTTTTCAGGTCTTTGGGGATGATGCCAGTAACCAACCAAGCATTGAACAGGGCTGCCAGTGTCTTTCCCTCTGGATCAGCAACGATGATTGCTGCCATTGTCACACCATCTGGTCCTGGCGCAGATGATGGTTTAATTGCACAAATGCCCGCCACAACCTCTTCCACCGAAATCAGGGATTCAAAGTGGTCATTGTTCGCTACCGTCGGAGACGTAAATTGGCCGAGGCCATTGAAAGGTAATACTTCCTCCCACTTGCTACGGTAGAAGTCATACACCTCCTTGATAGGAATCAGGCACTCCTGTCGGTCTTTGCCATCAAGGACTAGAGAGGCCAACTGAGAGCGGTTTCTGAAGAACAGCTTCTGATGTTTCATGTATTTGCCTCTCTTTTCCGCTCTCTTTTTCATCCAAGTCCTCGCAGGCATCGTCCTGGGTTTGATAACATCTTCTTTGGTCTTGGAACAGCCACCTCTGGTCTTAACCACTCGCATTAGTCGAAGCATTGACTTTGTTGCATTGTCAACTTGGACATCCTGCTGACCCTCACCCTGCAACCATGCCTTCATCACCTCTACTGCAGGGCCTTCACGTTTTTTGCTTGACTTAAGCATAAGCAACTCAGTTGCTAGAACGAGTTTGGCCCTCGCACCCGACGTAATACCTGGCGGGGGTGAGACGGTCTCGAGGAACCCAGAAACAGTGTTCAAAGTCTGTAGCTTGGGGGCAATCTTCTTTTTGGTCAGGCATCGTCTCTTATCTGATATTTGCTTATTGGTCTTCGTAACCAGCTTTGTTGCAATAAGCATATTGATGTTCTTTTTCCCCTGGAACTGCACCTCTAGTTGGGCCAGCTGGGTCTCTTCCTCCAAAGACCAGCAGCTTAGATGTGCCCCTCTCCGCGAGGTATCTTTCGTGAAAGCTTTAATCCTTTCCTCATTTCGCGCTGATGGGTGTGCATGTCTCTTGTGTTGGGAAAGGCCAGTAGATGACCCAAAACGCAACTGGCAACATTCACAACCCCAAGTCAGGCTTTCATCCGTTAATTTTCTTCCCCCACATTTGGGGACATGACACGATATCGATCGGAAGTTTGAATTCGTCTTGTCGCATTTCGAGCACTTAAACACCAGAGGAATATCTCTGTGTTTGGTGATAAAGTGCTTCACCAGTTCAGACACTTTGCCCAGATGTTCCTGGCAAATTTCACAGACAGTTTTCAGATTCGGTAGAATAACCGTGACAGATTCCTTTTTGGTGTCAACCGGGTACCTTTCAAGCACGGGTTCCTCTACCGACATATCAAGGATGGACTCATGAGTATTATCGTCATCCGACATCTCCTCAGTCTCAAAAAGACTGCTGATTTGCTCGTAGTAATCACAATTGACCTCTTCCTTATTCAAGGCAGAGTTGAAAAAAGTGATGGATGTTATCCTGGTCCTGGTCAGCTTCGGTTCGGCACTTTCAGAAGTCCGGTAGACATCTTCATCCTCTGTCTGGGTCGAAACCGAGACAAACAAGAGCTTCATGGGACGGTGTCGCCATGAGCTCTCTGTGCCGCTTAGGTCAAGAATCGAGGGTCTCACTGTAATGGATGGGTCGCCAACCCGAGTGCCATCCATAGCACGTTGTTTGGCCAGGCCTCGTGCCAACTGGCTTGAGAACTTTGTTTTTTCATCCATATGAGTTTTGGAGCCTCTAGTAATCCTGCACCCCGGCCTCGGTGCAGGATAGGAGATGGAATCAGTGCTATAACCTTGTTGGCCATCGTCTGGAAGGTTAGTTCAAGACAATGTTTCCGGCGGGACCACGTGGAGGTCAAGGCCACATTGACTCTTGTTCCTTTCCCAAGGGAACGCCGGCCGAGGCGATGCGCCAGCCCGACACCGCGCGGGGTCCTGGCACCCCGGGGAGGGGCACCGGGGCCGCACGGCCGCAGCCAACGAACCGCCGCAGCTGAGGCGCTCCGCAGGAAGGGCCCGGCACACGTCCAAACTCGTCCCCCAGCCGCCCGAGACGACGGCGGGAGGCTCGCCCAGCCGCAGCGCGCGCCCAGACCCCGCTTCGCGCCCCAGCCCGACCACAGCGCCAGTTCTGCTTACCAAAAGTGGCCCACTGGGCACTCGCATTCCATGCCCGGCTCCAAGCCAGCGAGTCGGGCGTCTTACCCATTTAAAGTTTGAGAATAGGTTGAGATCGTTTCGGCCCCAAGACCTCTAATCATTCGCTTTACCGGATAAAACTGCTCCTGCCTAGCGCCAGCTATCCTGAGGGAAACTTCGGAGGGAACCAGCTACTAGATGGTTCAATTAGTCTTTCGCCCCTATACCCAGGTCGGACGATCGATTTGCACGTCAGAACCGCTACGGGCCTCCACCAGAGTTTCCTCTGGCCTCGCCCTGCCCAGGCATAGTTCACCATCTTTCGGGTCCCAACACGTACGCTCTCGCTCCACCTCCCCGACGCAGCGGGCGAGGCGGGCCGGCGGTGCGCCGCCCGCTCCAAGGCGCGGGCGGATCCCACCTCGGCCGGCGACGAATCCGGCCTTCACCTTCACGCCTGCCGGCGAAGGGCGGACACACGCTGATCCATTCAGTGTAGCGCGCGTGCGGCCCCGGACATCTAAGGGCATCACACACCTGTTATTGCTCAATCTCGTGTGGCTGAAAGCCACTCGTCCCTCTAAGAAGCTCAACGCCGACCGCACAGGGGCCGCGTAGCTAGTTAGCACGTCGGAGTCTCGTTCGTTATCGGAATGAACCAGACAAATCGCTCCACCAACTACGAACGGCCATGCACCACCACCCACGGAATCGAGAAAGAGCTCTCAATCTGTCAATCCTCTCCGTGTCCGGGCCGGGTGAGTTTTCCCGTGTTGAGTCAAATTAAGCCGCAGGCTCCACTCCTGGTGGTGCCCTTCCGTCAATTCCTTTAAGTTTCAGCTTTGCAACCATACTTCCCCCGGAACCCAAACACTTTGGTTTCCCGCAAGCTGCCAGGCAACAGCTTTAATATACGCTATTGGAGCTGGAATTACCGCGGCTGCTCGCACCAGACAGGCAGAGGAAAGGAGAGTCCCCACACGCATCCAAATTCGGAGGAACAGGACCCCCACGCACACCACGTAAACACACCTGTTACGCGGAATTCACACAACACAAACCACCACAAGGAGGGCCTTGTTGTCGTGTATGCTCCGGGGGCAACCTGGCGGTTCTAAAGGCTCACAAAACACAGGGCTTCCCACAAGGCCAGCCAATTTGAGGCAGCTGTAAGCGCACCACACACACCCAACGTGGGGTAGGGGAAGGAGCAGGGGTCGACCCCACATGCCTGCAAACCTCTAGAGTGGCCTTTCAATGCTCGCTACACTCTCGACCGACAAATCCAATTGAAACCAACCCTAATGCTTGCACAGTCGGCAGCCTTCCTTGGCACAAGACCGAACGGCGCATCAACAACCCAAGGGACAGCCTTCCCCACACACTCTGGAGGAGAATAGGCTCCTCGGGCGAAGTAACACAGCTCAAGATGCTCGCTCATTCACTGAAACCGTGGCAAACAAAACCTGCTGACGCACACCACTTATGCATCACATGGAGATTGCCATTCTAAATAACGTGTGCAGGTGCGATGGAAATATTTTCTCGTTTTGGTGCATGCTGGATTTTTATCGACAGCTACCGACAAACGGTAGAAATTGGCGGGGATAGGCCTCAGACATTACCACCAAGCTCTGGGAACGTGAGCGACACAAGACGAATGGGCATTTTTAAGCAGATATATGGCAGTTACTGACAGTGCCTGGCGTGGGTTACTTGCGTCCGTTTTCGAGAGGGGAAGACGACCCATGTATATGTAAAGGGCGATTTTAGCGACGTTAAGGCACTAAAGGCTGCTTTTCCCCTTAACTTGTTTCCCGAGGGAAACGAAGGACATGTATGGCGTGTACATTTTTTACGAATTTTCATTGCAATTCTTGAATTAATGACTGCGATCACACTTTTGCAGGATATGTGCCAACGTTTCTTCTGAAATTTGGTTGTTAATACTACGGCATTTAAATCTACATTTCTTGGTCTCCAACGTCCCTCGATTGCATCTCGATTTAGTCGGAAGTGCGTTTATCCTTAGTTTCACCATGTCTATGTAATTATACGATTATATGGTTCTATAATTCCCTGTTATCCACGAGTTGTTTTCTGGCTGAGATTGGCAATATACCAACCCTCGACCGTCTGTTGTTTCATATAGTTTATTTGACAATTTAACCTGATTTAAAGTTTTTGAAGGAAATTTGGACGATGCAAATATATGAGCCTGTTTTACAGTCGCAATAGTGTATGGTTGTTGTGATAATGTTCTTATTACTGGATCATCAGAAGTTATCAATTTGTTGTGTCTGTTTATTATAGATAGTGCGACTGAGTCGCATACATTTCTTATACCCATTCCTCCGTTGCATATTGGTGTATAAAATAAACTGTCGGGCGTATCGTGTGGCAACCTGAGCAGAAGCTTTACTCTTTTCCTAATTTCAGAACCAAGTGACATCAATAGACCTTTGGTAACTTTTCCAAGGACCAGTTGATGAATAATACGAGGTATTAAATTGGTATTGATCAAATATACTTTTTTTTCTAGCTTTAACGGTGCTCTGGTCAGTTTGTTTAACATTGAGGCGAGAAGGTTACAGCTTATGGATCGTTTTCTCCTTGGGTCAAATTCAATGCCTAGATATTTGAATCCCTTTACATACGATAGAGGATTAATGGGTTCGTTATTTATAAAGTACTAGCTGCTGTAAGCCAATAAAAAAATAAACGGACGCTCTGCATGCGTGACGTAATTTGTTTGAGTTTTGAAAGGTATTTATATCATAGATTACCATGTGTATTTACATTGTATTGTAGTTGTTTTACATTGGAAGATTAATTCGTACGTGATCATTCACCAATGACTCTCACGTCTGCCATAATTGCACACATTTATAAATCACTTCACGTACCGCCTGGGACACTGCCACGCATCCCCAGGGGTCCGCGTAATGAGAACCACTGCCCTACACCACAGAACTCCCACTTGTCATCGCTCGTCAAGCTCACGTGCCACCCTCACAATCCGCCAGAGGACACCCCATACCACCACACCACAATTCACTCCTCTATGCCAGATACCACAATACAATAGCACCAAGAGGATCACAGCATCCAGCAGTCGTGTTCATAGACGCTTCTTCCTCGTCCACAGCAAAAAGGATTCCATTTCGCAAAGTCGGTAGCACAACATTGACACCACTTCCTTATTGTCACAGGGTGGCGCTAGGGTGCAGCCTTCTGCGCCTTGCGCTAGGCCGCACCTCGCTCCCGTTATGCCCTTGGCTTGACCTTGACCGTATTCAGGGTCTCGATGCCAAGCGTAAAGCTCAGCAATTCCCAGTGGCGTTGACTAATCGACTCTGCTCGCTTTCAGTCCCCACTGCGGCTCCTGCTGCTGCTGCTCATATCGCTCGTCTCCACTGCCGGGAGCTGCCAGTTTTTCCCAGTCCTCTGTCTTCTGAGCATTGCTTTGATATACAGCCCCTAGCCATCCGCAGCCAAAGCAAGAGCAGCAGCTTCCCTTTAGGCCATTTTAACTGGCTGTCTTACCTAATTGGTCCAAATAATAACTCTTCACACGGTAACAAACAATTAGATACTTCGTGGGATCAATAGTGAGCAATCGCCTTCTGGGGAGATAACTCATTCCTCCTCCATACATGCAATTCAAGCCGACCACTGCTTGGTCCCAACTAATTTACACTTACATTTTATTTACCAGGTAAACCCCACTGTGCTATGAGTTCTTTTTCAGAGGCGACCTGGCCACACATAACGATTACCCATTGCAGTGACTTATATCACAGGTGAGAATTTATAGCAGCTAAATAATCGAAACGCACGTTTCTAAATGTGGAGGGCAAAACAGGAGGAACCCAGAGAATGATCCACACGACTACCACGGGAACAGAGCACACGGAGACTCCAACCTAACCAAATGATGTTCTGGCCATGACGCAATGCTCAATATTGTAATCATCTCAGTGTCGGACTGATCGATAATCACACAGTACTTTACAATTCACACTGAATATGAGCGTATTGATCGTCTAAACACATTCAAAGCAATATTTGTCAGCTTAAAGATGAACTTAATTAAGCGCAGAACTACAATTAATTCAATATATTGTTTGTGCAGTCATTGGTGACTGGCTGAGACCATCACCTCAATGGAATTTAAACTCCACTTCAATCACAGGTGACTGTGTGGATTCAGAACTTTGACTCCTTAAGATGCCACAGCATCTGTTTTCAAATTTGTTTCCAAATTTTCTGCGTAAATCAAAGCCAAGGCAGTGGCGATAATCACTCTGCAGCGGCGTGAACATGAAATGCGATTGTGAAACACCACACCTTGCATTATGAGTCGAAGAACACTGCTGTACCACAGTCTGCCTGTGTAACGGGTTCCGGAGACACTTGTAGAGGTAACTTCTTTATTACAATACAACACTCCAACAGTACTCCAACAGTCCAACACTCCAACTCTCCAACACTCCTGATACTCTGTTACAGCCTAGGTACATAGCCTAGGTACACAGCCTAGATACTCTACTCTGGCTACGCTCTGGAACTCGCCCTCACAAGGTCGTAGAGTCGGGAGTTCCAGAGTCCCACCACTGGCTCTCACAGCGGTCCCAGTGTCCTCCGATGGCTGGTCTTGGGTCTTGGGTCTTGAGCTACGACTCGCCCTGATCGTCCAGGGAGCTCCCCTTTTATGCCCAGTCTCCATTGAGGGGTGGGGCCGTGTGCACCCCCAGATATCCCACAGAGCACACACAGCCCCCCCCCCCCCTTTGGCGGCGCCAAGGGGATTAAGCGCCTGGGAACCCAACGCCTGACGCCAAGAGGCTTAAGCGTCTGACCCTCCCAAGGTCCCAGAGCCCCCAGCAGCCCCTCCCTTCTTATGTCACTACACCTGTAACCTTCAGAAGAGAGCGAATACACAGTTAAGGGACTGAGCTGGCAGCGTTGTGCAATTTAAACAATGCTCCGCCCAGGGTTTTCAAATCGCAAGCAAGCATCGCACACAACAACAACAACAACCGCCATTCGCCACTAAGTGGCGGTGACGTCACCACGACGCTTGTGCCAGGCCATGTGCACCTTGAGGCCACGTGAAGTGTCGAACGCCCGCTGGCAGGAAGTCACAGGGCAGACCCAGGTGTCACGGGTCGACTGACTGAGATGACCGAGATGACTGGCTGATGCCCCACCTGTGACCCCTACTGTACCAACTTGCTGTGCTTTAGCCACCCGGCGCTCCACTCGTTGTTGTGAGCGTCGCTCCTCCGCCCTCCATTGTTGTTGGAGGGTAACTGCCTCCAACTGCCCAGTAGCGTCCTTCACGAGCCTCCTCCACAGAGGCCGATCTTGACACCACTGGTACCAGTCATCGGCAAGTCCACTCAGCTCCACGTCCTCCTGTACCACATTACTCCATCTCCTTTCTAGCCCGTGCCGCGCCCGTTTAGCCCCCTTGATCCGGCCGAACAAAAGCTGTTTAGGCATGCGGTGGCTGGGCATGCGGGCTACATGACCCAGCCAACGCAGCCTTGCCTGCCAGAGGAGCTCACCGATGGGACTTTGCCCAGATCTTTCAAGGATTTGTGAGCTCCTCACACAATCCAGCCTGGTTAAACCCAGGATGGATCGTAGGCAGGCCAGCCTAAATGTTTCTAACCGGCAAAGATGCTCCATTAGGGGGGTCCATGTTTCGCAAGCGTAGGGAAGGGAGGGAATGACTGTGGCCGAGAAGACCTGAAGCTTCGTGCGGAGCGACAGACCAGGTAGCTTCCACACAGTGTTACGTAACCGATGAAAAGATATTGCCATTCGACTGATTCAGAGTGAGACCTCTGCTGTTAAACTGGAGCCAGTCATAAGCACACTGCCCAGGTATGGAAAACTCTCCACTCTCTCCACAACTGCCCCATCACCGATTGGGAATGTCCGGAGGGCAGCGCTCACACCGAGTGGGAGATCCAGCATTGCACCAGGTCACCCGACGTTATCCTGTAACAAACGGACAGAGGTATACCCTGGGTAGCCCTCCAGGCGTTTGGAGCAGGTGCTGTTAGCGAGCACCTATTAAGGCCAGTACAAAGCACGAGGGGTGGTGTGGCCAGCACCTCGCCTGGCCTCTTGATTTGTCCAGCGACGATGTTGACATCATGTCAGGTATAGTAGCCATTTAAGGCTGAGTCAACCCCAGGATATGCCCAGAACGGGTTCAGATACCGATTGCTACTGGTGTTATAGGTGTACTCGCCCAGAAATTAGGGATGTATCCTCGCCAGATGTTGGTCACTGGGTTGATCGTGCATTGGACAAACTACTGCGCTATTGTACCCCACACAGAACAAACACGAACATTGAGGCTCACCCAGCCCAATGTACACATACGCACAAATACACCAGCCTCTGAAAATATGGTTGTTGAATTGATAAATGTTGAACCGTATTAAACATCGCTCTGTGTGTCATCACTCCCTGATCAATTGGCAGGTTGATTTATAGTTCGTGGTTAGTGCGTCTGCTCACCTGGGAGACACATGTCACAGCAGTTTCCACGTAGCAGGTAGTGAGTGGACGAGTTGCAGGCGAGCCGTGCCGTAGAAACGCCACTCAGCAGCAACGTCAGCTGACGCACCCAGACACAAGTTGGGAAAAATCACGCAAACCCGTGGATTACGGAATGTGTTCAAAAACGGGGTTGCCTTTGACATGAATTTGCCCGGTTTTAAACGTCATGTCCGTAACAGCAGCAAAACTTTAGGCAACAGTTGTGTTCACTCTACTCCCCTCCACCAACTCAGCTACCTCTCTCATTTCACCTCACTCGACTCCTTTCCACACTTGCTGCGCTAGAAATCAAGTGCACCTTTTGCAGTTCCAAGCCAACCCTCCATTGCTACGAGAATGATCGTTTCCCCGTGTTTCAGACAAATGGAAGGAGACAGCGTATGCTTGAACCTTAGTTGAAAAGCATAAACACACACATGCACGTCCCATTTGCACACGTTCAAGTTACTTTGACTTTCTTTATAAAGCATCTAAACGCGACCACATCTCAAGACCCTGTACCAGAACACGTGGTCTATGAGCTCGACGGAGTTGAGGGCTTTGTGTTGAGGGCTAAAGGAGGGAAAGGTGGGAAGAGGGGTGCTTTACTGAAAACGGTGTTTGAAGAAATTGAGGGTTGACCTGGAGGAGCTGCAACAGGAAGCTTGAGTTCTAGAGCAGAAAGTGAGGAATAGAGTAGAGTGAGATGGGAGGGGAACGGCAGGTGAGTTGGTGGAGGAGAGTAGAGTCGTGTGAGAGATATCGACGTGGGCAAGTCGATAGGTGATCTCAAGTGCGAACTTGTAGTTGACTCGGGACTGCATTGGGACCCATTGAAGAAATCTGCGGACGGCGGTGACGTGGCCTCACGCGTAGGTGCCGTGTGCGGGAGTCTTGCGGCAGTGCGAAGTAATTATATCGTTCTGAAACATTTCTCAGCATGGCGGATTGTGCGCACCCACTCACCAGAATGAAGTACACAACATCTGTTTGTGTAAACCCCATGGTATCCGGATGCACAAGCGTTGATGAACTCCCTCTGGCTCACTCGGTTATCTCCTCAGTCCAGGCGTGAGCTAAAATGCATTCAATACACAACAACAGCACTAAGAATGACTAGAATGCAATTCAGGTTGAACCTCTGACTACCTCACCAGAATTGCGACAGAATTCGTCAGATCTTGCGCGCTAAGCGAGCTTGCATCTGGATTGGAGTTGAGTGGTGACTGCAATGCACCGACGGAGTGATAACAGTGGCAGGGCTACGCGATGGGCAGCAGAGGGTAGTGCAGCAACAATCATTGACGCATATTCTTAGGTGTTTTCGGTAAAGTCACGTAAGTAAAACATCAAAATTAATAAAAGATAATAAAATAAAATAAAGATCACGACGTTTCGGAGGCAACACAAGTCTCCGTCATCAGGTGGGACAGTCACAGCCAGATTAGCTGCATCAAGTGAGGCAATGATTCAAGATGTAATCCCTTAAAAGCGAGTTGAGGGGGGAGGAGAGGGGGGGGGCTCATCAGAATGTGGTAGCCAATGAATGGAAAGTATCGGGAGAGAGGGGCCAAAAAAGGGTGGGCGACGGCGTGGAAGCTATTGTGCGCAAGCGACACACTGCTGCCCACGCCAACGCATTGAATCATTGACGCGCCTTCCGTCTTCTTCCACGGCGCCTTTCACGAAACCCGCAGTGATCGGTTTGATGAAGTGTGGCCAATTAACCCGCAGGGTTCCCATAGACATGGGAGGCTCTCACCATCAGTTTGCTGACAAAGAGAGCCGTACGTGTCATAATAACAGCTGGAGTTACAAAACTTAAAATGGTAAAAGTTATCGCGGGACCCCGTTCGAAGAGTTGCAGGCTGACACGGCACACGAGGGGTGTGTGGACAACACCTCCCACCGGCCGCCTTTGTCTCCCGAGTGGTGATGTTAACACACCGCACCAGGTACTCCTGTGAGGCCGAGTCCATCTAATGGAGGTACCCAGGACCGGTTCAGATAATCGTCACTGGCATTGACCGTGAGCGGAAATGAACCTTGTGTCGCCGGGTTCGTAGCGCAGCGTGCTGACCGCTACACTACCGCGCGCCATACACACAGGCAGACGAGCACACTGCTAAGAGCCTGGCCTCTCGGGAGCACCGAATAAGATCACCGGGATGGAATTGTCACCAACACTCCCAGCCACCTTTGTCTTCCCAGTGGTGATGTTTACACGGTAACATATACTCGTGTGAGGCTGAGCACATCGAGGATAGACATCAATATTAGCTGTAGCCGTATTAATTTCAGTGCGCTATTGCTCGACAGGACACACGATAAATATATATAAACTCCTGCCACGAAATCGCTTGACCTCCCCGATTAATAATAACAGTTTAACAGAATTGTAGCAATGCGGTGGGCGTTGCTACATGCAGATGGATACTTACATTCTTAGTTGAGCGCTGCCCTTGGGCTGACGCACAGGAAGAGTTTTCTGACCTTTTAAATGAATGGGCAGGGTTGGCTGGAATATTTCGCTCTCACAGGCCCACGAGGATACGGCGCTGATCACAAACAAACACTCACGCGTGTACTTGGAGCATATTCGCCTGCTAATAAAAATGGTCAGGCCACCGGGGGTGGTTGAGCAGCTGCAAATTATGTCACACACCACCCCACCCACCCCTTTCGGTAGGAATTAACATTTTTTAAATTTACATTTCTGTGACTCGCTTAGCTTCCCTTCAAGTACTTTGAAGGCCGGCACGGCACACGAGGGGTGGGTGGACAGCACCACAACCGGCCGCCTTTGTCTCCCTATCCGTTTTTGTATTGTTTGTTGTTGTAATTTTCTGTTCCACCCCTACTGGACATTTGTGAAAACGATCTTCATAACTCAGTATTCTTCCACTCTCAAATCTCTCCATGGTCTCACCCCAGTATATCTCGCTTCCCTCACCTCGTTATCCGCTCCTTCTCGCCCTCTCCGTTCACAATCCCAGCCGCTGTCTCTCTGCCCCCCTCCCTCCGTGTGTCCATCACAATTCCTGCTTACACTGGAACAAGCTGCCCCTCCCTACACGTCAAAAAATCAGCCTCACTCGCCAGCCTTCATTCACTGGTGCCCTTTGCCGAGCCTTACTCCCCCCTCCCTTCCCCATCACCAAATTCCATCCCTCTTTCCGACGTCCCTACCCATCCATCACACTCACTCGTTATTAACCACTCATTGTCACTTTTATCATGGTTTATTTCACGCATAATCATATTCATCACTAGCGGTAAGTACCCGGCGTTGTTCGGGCAAAAAAGGAAGATACACACATGGACTTACACACAGACATTGATCCACACACATAGAAACACATCAACTTAGATGCACACACACACACATATATGGTTAAATCCAGGAAAGGATCGTTAGCAGGCCAGCCTAAATGTTTCTAACTGGCGAAGATGTTCCATTAGGGGGGTGCACGTTTCGCAAGCGTAGAGAAGGGAGGGAATTACCGTGGCCGAGAAGACCTGGAGCCTCATGCGGAGCGAAAGACCAGGTAGCTTCCACACAGCGTAACGCAGCCGATGAAAAGATAATGGCGCTCGACTGATTTGGAGTGAGACCTCTGCTGTTAAACCGGAGCCGGTCATGAGCACACTGGCCAGGTATGGGAATCTCGGCAATCTCTCCACTACTGCCCCATCACCAATTGTGAGTTGTGGGGTGGATTGTTCGATGGTACACAATAGCCAGGCAGGTGCTTAGTTTTGGTGGGGCTGATGGTAAGGCCCCACCTCTTAGTGGCACACTCCAGTTTCAGCAGCAGTGAGCAGCAATCACCAGAGCATCGGCATACATAACATGGTTGAGCAATAGGGAGGCATCCCTTGACCGCACCCGGGCATGGATCAGCCTCCCATTGTATGTGTACCATATGGTAATTCCTCGGGAACAGCCATTGAAAGCTTCACGAACTACGTGGTCAAAAGATATGTTAAATAATGTGGAGGCAGAGGACATCCCTATCACACCCTAAGGTGTAGAGGGAATGGCTCTGACTGACGGCCATGTAGTTTGACGCGGGGCCACTCACCATCATGAAAGTCCTTAAGGATCATGAGCAAAGTTTGAGGGACTCCGAAAGCATGAAGAACAACCCAGAGGCCAGGCCTACTGATGGTATCATAGGCCTTGAGCAGGTCAATAAAGCAGATACATTCACTCACATACACACATGGACCTACAGACACGCAAAGAAATGGACTTACACTGACTGACATGGAGCCATGCACACAAAGCGACTAACACAGACAGCCATGGACTGACACACACAGACATATCGACTCACACAAACACATGGACTTACACACACATACATAGACTGACACACACATTGCCCTACACACACATAGACATATGGACTGTGACACACAGACATCTACTTTAGAAACACACACATGGATTAACACACACACACACATCGACTGACACACACGCATTGACTTACACACATCGAGTGAAACACACGTATGGACTAACACACACATGTGGTCTAACACACACACAGCGACAGATACACACACAAATGGACTGACACACACACACAAACACTTGTACGTACACACACACACGGGGCGTTGTCCGTTAGAAAAAGACAGACACACACATGGACTTACAGACATGGACCCACACACATAGAAACGCATCGACTTACACGCACACAAACACATGGACTCACACACACAGACATTGACTTTAAGCAGACGCATGTAGTTTGTGCACACGAACATTATAATAGTAAGAGTATTAGGCAACTTATTAGTTTCATAATAGTAAAGAATGAAGCAGAGTTGTTATGTGCACACAAACATTATCATTGTAATATTTGTAAACGTATTTGTTTAATAATAGTAAACAATAAACCTGAGTTCTTAGCGAAAGATTGAATAAAATTGTACTTTACATTGGCGTGGTGACGCCTCATCCCGTGCAGAGCCCGCGGCCTCGCCTAGATTGGCAAGCCGGAGGAGGTGAGACATTTGCAGGCTGCGAGCTGGCCCGTTACCTCCCCCCACCATCCCCCCGCCCTCGCCAGAATAATACTATGTAACCGCTTAAATAATATGAAATTAATATCTAAGGACTTTATATGAGTAACTGCACGCATTGGGGTGGGGGGGGGGAAGAGGACATCACACTGTGAAGATAAATCGGCAGCATAGTCGTGGCTGTGACGGTTCCACCTGAAGACGGAAGCTTGTGTTGCCTCCGAAACGTCGTGATTTTTATTTTATTTTACTTTTATTAATTTTAATGTTTTACCTACGTGACTTTACCGAAAAAACCTAAGAATATAAAAAGGACGTCATGATGAACAAGGGATGATAACCTTTAAATGAAATAGGTCCGTGTCACCGCGGCCTCACAGATTGCACACGAATGGATGCAATGAATATCACGTCGTGGTCTGCTTTTTCGCTTGCAAGTTTCAGATTTACTGCAATACACCCGTCCTTGGACAGGCAAAAGGCTCGTCTAACAGAGTGGTTCCCTGTCAGTAACATCTGGCAGTTCACCAGTGTTGGTTCAAGCGAGCCTGACTGCTGATGAGACACTGAGAGACGAAGCCTGTTTCAGGGTACTGTTTGTGATGAGTTAATGTTGATGATGAGATGCACTCTGAGACGGTTGTGCGGCTGAGAAGCACCACTCGCTTTGTGTGCGTGGAGAAGTGGCGATGTGGAGGCTGTACAGCTCGGTTGTCTTGTCCCTTGCGTTGCAGCAGCAGCTGTAGTTTTGTGTTCGTCCACTAGAGGGCATCACGTGCCTTGTGGAGAACCTGCAGTGCCCTTACATCCTATAGCCCTGACCCTATAGCCCTGTCCCTAACCTAATACTTTTGTTGTCCTTCCCCAGCACTTCGGATTAGCACGGTTGTCTATGTACGGTGCGAAAGAATTTCAGCATACATCATCTCAGGCCGCCTTCAATAGCTGCCCCCAAACATGAGTTATCATTTGTGGTCAAGTGGCTTCTGAAATATAAGCTAATACCTCATTGGATTTTACCTGATAAGATAAAAAAAATTGCTTAGTTACTTTTTTACTGATTTGTTTACTTTTCCTATACCTTGCACTCCGATCGTATTTTTTGTATTGTTTGTTGCTGTAACGTTCAAACCCACGCCTACTAGACATCTCTGAAAAAAGCTTTATAGCTCATCGGATTCCTCCAGTATGATTACATATTCAGATTTTTATTCTCATATACATATCTGGGGCAGCTCGTGTTGGTCGTGAACCCCGATGAAGGCCAGCAAGGCGCTCGAAAGGGCCGGAGTGGTCAGTACCGTGTCTGGTCCTCAGACCCACCCACCCAATCACTCAATCATTCAAATACGCAATTACCCACGTACATATTCACCCACTCACTCAATTGCCCACTCAACCACCCAATCAACGACTCACCCACCCACTCACTCACCCACTCAAGTACTCACTCAGTCACCTACTCACCCACTAATTCAATAATTCACCGACTCACCCACCCACTCACCCATCCACTCACCCACCTACTAACTTACCCACCCACCTACTAACTCACCCACCCGCTCACCCACCCACCCGCTCACTCGCCAACCCACCCGCTCACTCGCCCACCCACCCGCTCACTCGCCCGCCCACCCGCTCACTCGCCCGCCCACCCGCTCACTCACCCGCCCACCCGCCCACCCACCCGCCCACCCACCCACCCGCTCACCACCCACCCGCTCACTCACCCACCCACCCACCCGCCACCCGCTCACTCACCCACCCACCCACCCGCTCACTCACCCACCCACCCACCCACCCGCTCACTCACCCACCCACCCGCTCACTCACCCACCCACCCACCCGCTCACTCACCAACCCACCCACCCGCTCACTCACCCACCCACTCGCCCACTTACTAACTCACCCATCCGCTCACCCACCCACCCACGCACCTACTCACCCACCCACCCAATCACCTCCCCACCCACCCAATCATCCCTCCCCACCCACCCACCTACTCACCCACCCAATCACCTCCCCACCCACCCAATCACCTCCCCACCCCCCACGCACCTACTCACCCACCCACACACCCCACCCGCTCACTCACCCACCCACCCGCTCACTCACCCACCCACCCACCCGCTCACTCACCCACCCACCCCTCACTCACCCACCCACCCACCCGCTCACTCACCCACCCACCCACCCGCTCACTCACCCACCCACCCACCCGCTCACTCACCCACCCACCCACCCGCTCACTCACCCACCACCCCACCCCACCCACCCACCCCGCTCACTCACCCACCCACTCGCCCACTTACTAACTCACCCATCCGCTCACCCACCCACCCACGCACCTACTCACCCACCCACCCAATCACCTCTTCACCCACCCACCCAATCACCTCCCCACCCACCCAATCACCTCCCCACCCACCCACGCACCTACTCACCCACCCACCCACCCAATCACCTCCCCACCCACCTGTTGTATATGTTGGGTTAAGAAAATTTGTTATGTTGTATGCGTGCGTGGGTGAAATTATTATGTTGTACCTGCGTGTTATGAATATTCAGTGAAAATAATAATTATTAAATGAAATCTGGCCAAATGTGTAATTATCCGGAAATATGTTAATTTATGTAATTACGCACATTTTAATTATGCCAATTCGAGAGGTAATCGGATTAATTATGCGAGTGGGTGTAATTATGATAATACAAGTCGTTATGATAACCAGACCCCGCCTCGGTGACGAGGGTGGGTTATCGATCGGAATAAGGCAATTAATCGTATGCAGTTATGCAGGTGTGGTGTAAGTATGCAAGATTAACTTAGATTAACTCGGCATCGTTGTCTAGGTTCGTCTCATTCTCGCTTTAACATTCCCAGAGTTTTATTCGTGGTTATATTTTTAGGTTCCCGGTTCACCCCGTTATCGCTTTAACATTTACTGAGTATGTATTAGTGTGTTTAATAAGGTCACCAAGTTCAAATCGCAACGCAGAAGCAGATCTTATGCATAGATTTCAGGAAAGAATCACACAACCACTTCTGTATTAATCAATTTATTACTAATTCAACCTTAACTATGATATAATATGCGAACTCTCAATCCCGGAACGTCAACACGGCATCAATACAGTATCATCAACGATTGTCTGATTTCACTTTGACAACTGCACATGGATCCCGCATAACGCGATGGTTGTTAGTGAGAGAGAGAGTCGTTAAAACACGCAAATACTATGCTAAGAAAACCTTAATGTTAATGAATGATTATACTCAATATTGTTCATAACGCGATGGTTGTTAGTGAGAGAGAGAGTCGTTAAAACACGCAAATACTATGCTAAGAAAACCTTAATGTTAATGAATGATTATACTCAATATTGTTCATAACGCGATGGTTGTTAGTGAGAGAGAGAGAGTCGTTGAAATATGCAAATACTATGCTAAGAAAACCTTAATGTTAATGAATGATTATACTCAATATTGTTCATAACGCGATGGTTGTTAGTGAGAGAGAGAGTCGTTGAAATATGCAAATACTATGCTAAGAAAACCTTAACGCTAATGAATGATTATACTCAATATTGTTCACGCAGTACCACACTCCTTATTGACCATACGCAACCCTTATCACGTTGTTAGCACCTTGGGTCACGGGACAGTTGAATATTTGTAGAGGATGCGAGTACGTGCGGCGATTATGATTAAAAGATACTTGAAAGATCATACGGCGATAAAAAAAAAACACAATCAAAACAGTTATTATTCTTAAAGGCACCAATCTCAACAGATACATCGGCAGGTTATCTGACAACAGAACGGCTCGGAGTAAGGGCCTGCGACGGTGCTCCTTTTCCGAAGCTCGTTATCTTATACCAAGTTTACTAATTGGGGACCAGATCACCTGATAAGGATCCGGTGGGCCACCACTCCCCACGTGAGCGTGGCTCGGCGGAAGGAGGTGCCAAGAATCAGTTCGTATTGATGGATCTGTTGGGAATTTATGCGATTAAGAGTACAGCCCACTAAATATTAAAGATAAAAATTAAGAATACTCTTATAAGAGACGGAGGGCCATCACTCGGTCTCGTTGTGATGCTTTCCAGCCACGGATGGCTTATGGGTTCGAGTGTTTTTGAGTGGTAAGAGTTGTCTTGAATAGTCAGTGTTCGGAGTCGATTCTTTAGGTCAAACAGACGCCTGGTGGTCGTGTGGTGAGGGGGCGGTGCGCGTCATACGTATCAGTCGATCCCGTGGCGAATTGGTTCGGATGGCTGTTGATACGCTGTCGCAGTTCGGAACCCGGTCGGTAGGTGGCGCCCACAACTCGCTCGTAGCGTGCAGCTCTGGGTTGTCGCCGAACGCGATGCTCACCACTCCGGTGGCAGCAGAGACCCCCGATTCGGCAGAGGTTGACGAGCTGAAGATGAGTCGAGCCGACCCGCTGGTCGCAGCTCGCTCCTGAGTCGACCCTCCCGGTCGAGCTCGCTCCTGGGTCGACCCGCTGGTCGCCCTCGCTCCTGAGTCGACCCTCTGGTCGCACTCCTGAGTGGACCCGCTGGTCGCACTCCTGAGTGGACCCACTCTGGTCGCACTCGTTCCTGAGTCGACCCTCCCGTCGCACTGATTTCCAATGCTCAGGATCCTTTATTTTATGCCGAAAAATCCCCCTGGATCCCGCCCACAAGGCGGGGCTTCTTTCCGATTTTTGCTGTGTCAGGATCTGTCCGTAGGCAGGTGTGTCCATGTGTGTGTCCGTACGTCCGTATGTCCTTGTGTGCATTACTCACGGTATTCCGTTGTCCCACTCCCTCCATGAACCCACGAGCAAACAATCAGATGTTACAAATTGCCTCGAGGTCGTCTCTCTGTCTGGGCGCAACATTATCTCCTGTCTGGCCTTCCCCATGAACCCAAAACACAGACGTCACAAATGTCTCATAGGCGTCTTTGTTCGCACCACCTGGAGGGAGGGGCAACGCTCTCTCCGACCCGGCGCACAAAGAAATGGCCAAAAGTTTTAAGTTAACATTTGTCCCTTACTATTTCACAGCCATGATTCTGTATGTAACCTAAGGTCTGTCGTTTCCCATCGTGGTGCTTGACTCAAGTGGGGGTGTTTCCACGAGCGTATACACACTCCCATCCCGCGCTGCGGGGATACAAAGACGGCCGGGATCTCCCTTTCTCTCCGACCCTGGGTTTAACATCGTTTTTTTATTATGTATTTATATTCGACCTGGTGGTGATTCATCCCGTTATCCTGGCTTTTCATAAGTTTTACTTTTGTCTTTTCATGCATATGCTTCGGGTCGAGTTGTATAGAAAGCATTAAAGTATGGAAATAACATTTCATATTGACTTAATGATGGTGATGGTTCAGTAGGCGTACTTGTGACCTGGTTTAATTGGAGTGGGTGTGAATATCAAACTTTAGCCTACCCTGTTGTTAAATTCCGACTTTAACGTTACTTTAATAGCAATACAGAATAATTGAGCTTTTTGTCTTAACTAGGCGAACGCGAACTTCTGGTGACCCCCGCACTGTCTCTGCCTCCCCCCCCTGTGCACACAGCCTTGAGCTGACCCACTTAATTTAATTCTTGGCCTTCTTGGGTTTATCTATGTTTCCTCAGCTGCAGGAGAACAAGGCGTGCTTCTACCTCCCTTTCTGTGTGCACGTGTTCTAATTAGCTCGGAATCCCTAACACACAATCAGTGATGATTCCTGGCTTTCTGTGGTTATGACTTAGACAAAGGCCCTCTGCTTCCTTTCACTGCCTTTGCCTTGAAGCAAGGTTGCAATTCTGTCATCCTAGCCCTCCTCTCGTTCATTACTTAACAACACCTGGTGTTTTGCAGTTTGGTGCGCTTTGGTGTGTTTCACTCATTAAAAAAAACAAGTAAAAAGATAATATATAAAAATCATCAAATATTATTAATCTCAATTATGGAAGAAGGGTTAGGATACAACATTCCGCCCTTTTAAAAATGACCAGTGGTCAAATGGCCACGGGTTATTTTTAAAAAAAATGTATACCCTTCTTCCATCATGAACCATCGATTGTCCTCAAGTTTTGCTGCTATTCCTTACAACGCGCGCGTACGTGTCACAACTTAACAGGTTATATGTGACAAGAGAGAGGAAAAAAAAAAAAAGAAAAACAATTCTAAAGGAAGGTAAAACGATAAGGGAGGGAAAAATTATTCTATTGACTACGTGTTATAGGAGATATCGTTAAAAAGATAGTTTCTACGGTTACTCTTGGGTGGCATCATCAGGCCTTGGCTCCCTTCTAGCTTGGCAAGGTACGTTAGCAGGAGCGTGAGCAGGAGGGCTGCCATTCCCTGGAAAACATGTTACATATTATTGTAGTGTGATAAGCCCATTAGTTTAGTTCCCCCCCCTTTTCCACCTTTATTCCTCATCTCGCTCCACCAGCACAGGGTACGGTTTGATTTGGTTGATGTGCACCCACTTGTATTGCTGCTCTCTTCCGGTCTTTGTGATTTTTAGCTGATATACGACTGGGGACATTTTGTCAACAACCTCATGTGGTCCTGTCCAGGAAGGCAGGAATTTCCTGCACTTCTGTTTCCTTTTCTCGTAATTGAGGTACCACACCTGGTCTCCTAGCTGGTATTCTGCGTGGCTGGCTTTTCGGTCATAGTATGCTTTGCTCCCCTGAGCCTCTACTTGCAACTGGTCCCTGACCATAGCGAATGTGCTCTGTAGGTGACTATTGAGTCCCGTCAGGTATTCAGTTGGCGTCATTGCCGTCGGGGTCTCGTCCTCCGCTGGGACATATAACAGGTGTACTGGGAGGGTCATTAGCCTCCCTGTCATGATCTCGAAGGGTGTCCTGCCTGTAGCTCGGTTGGGTGTGGCTCGCATGGCCATCAAGACTAGGGGTAGTTTCGTATCCCAGTCGCGGCCCGTGGTAGACACATATTTCTTTAGGAGGCTCACGATGGTCCTGTTGGCTCTTTCCACCTGTCCTGAGGATTGTGGATGGTATGCGACATGTAATTGTCTTTTTACTCCCAACATCTTCCACACTTCTGTGATGACCTCGGCTGTGAAGTGGCTTCCTTTGTCTGAATCGATCGTTGACGGTAGGCCCCATCTACTGAATATTTGGTTAATCAGTAGTATAGCGGTTGTTTCCGCGGTGTTGTTGGGTGCTGGTAAACACTCTGTCCATTTAGAGAATGCACAGGTCACAGTTAGCATGTACTTGTTCCCTTTGGTTGATCGGTTGACAGGTCCTATCCAGTCGATCTGTAGGTTGGACCAGGGATAATCTGCTCCCCTCCTCTGTAGGGGTGCCCTATGCTGTGAGGTCGTTGGCTGGTACTTACAACACACGAGACAGTTGGACACATGTTTGTGTATGTCTTCCCCCATTTTTGGCCAGTAGGCCACCTGTCGCAGCATCTGTCCTGTATTCACCTCGCATCGGTGGCCGCTGCACGGTTCATTGTGGGCGTGTTGTAACATTATTTCTCGATATTGAGAGGGGACTACCCATCTAGGTCGACCGTCTTTTTCGTTTGTGTATACCAGTAGCCCTTTTCGCATTGAGAACCTTTTGATTTGGCTATGCATGATCTCGAGCTCTTTGTTGTCATTCAAGTTGTCAGTAGTGATTGGTTTTCCTGCTGGATCTTGGATATGATCGGCGAGTGTCTTTAGTGTTTCGTCCTCTTGTTGCATTCTGATCAGGTCTTCGGAAGGCTGGGCACTGTTCAATTGGGCTCTGGTTCCAGCTTCTGCCGGGTTCTTCCCACTTCTTGTGACCAGTCTTATCACGGCGATGTCTTGGTTCGTCGACTCTTGTTGTCCGTCTCTGTCGGTTTGGTCTTCTAGCTTCCACGGGGTGCCTTCCAGGCTTCCCACTTTTGCTATAGCATCTGCTTGGTCGTTCCCAGTTTTCTCTTGACCAGGTATCTTGGAGTGCCCTTTGACTTTCTTCCAAAATATCTTCATATCCTTGTTCTGAACCATCCTATCTATGGCCTCGAATAGTTCTCGATGGCGAATTGGTTTATTCCTATGGTTCTTCATCTCGTTTTTTTTCCATATGGGTAGGTGGTGCAGGAAGCTGTGCTGTACGTAGTTGGAATCAGTGCACACCACCATGGTCCGTATGTGGTTATCGGATGCCATCTGGACAGCGATGTGTACCCCGACCAACTCTGCATACTGGTTTGACTTTGGTCCCAGCTGAAATCCCTCTTGAATCCCTGCGAGTGGGCCAGTTTCCCAAATGACTCCTGACCCAGCGTGAAGCTTGTTCGCCTTCATCTTGGAGCATCCATCGATGTATACCACTGGTAGGTCGGCACATGTCTCCTTCCTGAAGGGCAGGTACCTGTTGTCCTCCGGAGGTATCTTTTCGTCCTCTGCTTCTATGCTGTCAAAGGTACAATCATGTAAATCGGCAAGACCTTGGGCCATTGGACTTTTCTTGTTTTTTGCATATTTCACTGTGATTGGTAGGCCTTGGAGTGTCAGTGCCCAGCTGGCTATTCGGCTGCTGGTTACGCGGCCCTCTCGAATCTTCTTACTGTTGAGGTATGCCATGGATTCATGATTCGTTTCCAGGATGATCCTCTCTCCGTTCAACAAGTTCCGAAAATGTTGTATGGCCCAGATGTTTCCAAATATCGCCTTCTCACACTCGGAGAACTTCATCTCCACTCCCCGGAGGGCTTTGCTGGCATAGTCAATAACTCGTTTCTCTGCTTCCTGTCTCTGGTACAGTACCGAGCTGATACTATGATCTGAGTATGCGGTCTCCAGGTAGTATTCTTTCCCTTTCTCTGGGTATGCTAGGCAGGATGCCTCTGTGATCTGTCGTTTTAATTCTTTTTCTGCGGCTTCCTGTTCCTGTCCCCACTCCCATGGTTCGTCTTTTTGCAGTAGTTTAACTAAGGGTCGAACGATTCCTGCGTAGTCATCCACGAACTGTCGAAGGTAGTTGCAAATCCCTAAGAAGCTCCGAAGGGTCGTGACTGTGGTGGGCGATTTGAGTGCGAGGAGGGCTTCAAGTCTTTTGGTCTGGGGTAACATTCCCTCAGTGCCGACCTGGAGCCCGAGGTAGTCCACCCTTTTGCGTGCCCACTGTCCTTTTTGTATTGAAATCTTTGCGCCTGCTTCCTTTAACTGCTCGAGGGTATGCTGGAGGCTCTCGAGGTGTTCTTCCCATGAGGAGTCCTTGACTAGTATGTCGTCGACGTAGACGATGGTGCCTCGCTCTTTTGCGTCGCCCATCGCCTTGTGGAGGAATATGTTGAAGTCTGCGGGTGAGTTCGAGTATCCGAACGGGCAGCGATTCCAAGTATACTGTATTCCGTCGAAGGTGAAGGCCAACTTGTATTGATCGGTTTCTTTTACTGGCATGGTCCAGAAGCCATTTGCTAGGTCCATTGTGGTGAGTACCTTTGCGCCTTTTATTTGGTTGAGACCGTGGTCGATTTCTGCCATTGGCCATCGAGATAGGGGAACTGTTTTATTGAGTTGTCGGTAGTCAATCGTGAGTCTCCATTTTCCCGTGGGTTTTAGTACTGGCCAAATGGGTGAGTTGTAGGTCGAGTTGCATTCCCGGATTATGTTCTTCTTGAGTAGGTTCTCTAGGGTTTCTTGGATCGATTCATAGGCGGCCAGTGGAATCTTGTATTGTTTCACGTATACCGCTGGTGCTCCCTCCAGTGTGGGAATGGATACCACATGTAGGTCGGTTTTGCCACAATCATAGGAGTCTTTGGAGAACAGGGAGTTGTATTTTTGGAGCAGTTGTCGTAGCTCGTCTCGTTGAGTGTCGCTCTCTAGGGCGTCTGCTGCTTCAATTTGTTGTTCTATTTGTTCTTCTATTGTAAGGACTCTTTTCTCTTGGTTTGGATCTAGAGCCTTCGTGGTTTCGGGCGGCTCAATTGAAAGTTCCTTTTGCGTTACTATCAGTTGAGTTGCCTTGGCTTCATCCGAGGGTAATACGCTCTTGCCCTTGTGTTCTCCTTCATCAGTTTGCAGTTCGTCGGTTTGGCCTCCAGGGGGCGGTATATACTCCATGAGGGGACGGTCATTTGGTGATACTGACTCTAAGTCGGCTTCCTTTCGGTCTTCTCTCAGTCTGTTAGTCATTAGCTGAGTGATTCGAATTCCTGCTGGGAGCTCGTCTTCGTTCCTGATTGTCGTTGATAGGTCGTCGAGCTCTTGTGTTATCACTTGGATTCCCGTGGAGTCTCTCATAACGTCTTCATCTTCTGAGTCCCTTTGTTGCTCCGGCATTGACTGTGCCCAAATTTGTCGGGATTCAAGGTTCATAATGGGTTTCAGGCGATTCAGTAGTTCGATCCCAATAATCAGTTCTTTTCCTGGGTATTGTACGACATATAGGGGATGGTTCATGTTGATTTTGTTGAACGTCAACTTCGTCATAACTTTGCCCAATGGTCGCATGTGGGTCCCTTCACATCCTGAGTAGGTAAGTTTACTTGGCATCATTTGTAGTGTTTCATTCTTCCTCTGGAGGGCAGTCTGGAGTTCGTCAAATAATTCTCTGGATATCATGGATATTTCTGCTCCAGTATCACAAAGGCCCTGGCTGGTCAGGGTGTCTTGCAGTATTACTTCCACGTGGACTCGTCCGACTGGTCCTACGGGAATCAATTCCCCCAGATGGTACCCTTTTCCCTCTGGTACCACTTCGGTGATTGCTTCGAGGCTTCTTGTCTTCCCTACGTTCACTTGGGCTACCTTTGCGCTGGGTGTGTCCTCCTCCTGTGTGGGTATAGTTGGTATTCTTCCCTTCGCTACTTGCATGGGAGTCTTCATACTCCCTAGGAGCTCTTTTTCCATCCTAATGTGGTGAGCATATCGATTCCTGTTAGCTAACGGTGGTCTATGCTCTATTGTTAGTGGAGGCGGCAGTGGGGGACGATATGGTAACTGGTTTGGTGGGCGTCGGCCTCCGCGGGGTAGGTATGGCCCGTCACTCGCTCTTCCTCCTCCATAATTCCAGCCTCCGCCCTCTTCTGCATTCCATGGTGGTGGCGGTTGTGGGTACCAGGTTCCTCTGGCCTCGTTCCTCCCCCCACGTGGAACGTTATTCAGCGTGTTGTGGACGGGTGTTGATTCTATTGGGTTAGGCGCCCTCTCCTGGGGGAATTCATGTCCACCCCGTGTGGCGCTAATATTATTCCTTGGAGATTCGCTTCCCTCCAGATCGAGGCATTCTTTATCTCTGGTGACGATGTGGGTTTTGGCTATGCCAGTGGTTTTCCGTCCGTTCACCCAGGCCGTGTGGGCCTTGCTTTCAATCTGGCGTAGGGAGGCAGTCTCGGGGTCCAACATCATTCCTACTATTCTCACTATTTCAGGTCTCAATGATTGGAAGAACATTACTTTTAAGACTGTCTTATCTCCCTGGACATTGTCCACGTCCCCTGCGTAATATGCTTTCTTAAGGCGTAGGAGATAATCTCGTGGGTCTTCGTCTACACACTGGGTCATCAACTTTGCCGCGTTCAATCCTTCGGATAGTGTGGAGTATTCCCCAAATCTCTTAACTACTGCTCGGCTCAATTGTTTAAAATCATTTCTAACCTTGTGTGGTAGTGACTTTACCCATGGAATAGATTCTTTATGTAAGGTCCGTTTCAACAAACTCGCTTTTTCATCCCGTCTCCTCAGCCCTCTAATCATTGCCTCCTCTTCCACTGTCGCGATATGTGTGTGGATATCCATAGTCTTATTGTGGGGGTCAAAATCGGGAATTCTGACTAGAGCCTTGTCCATTAGTTTTAGTGTCTTACTGTTAAAAGTGTGTTGTTCGTCATCAGTGGTGTCGGTTCCTGAGGAGTGCTCCCTTGAGCTACCCCTGTATCCACTATCACTGTTGTCATGTGTCCCGTGTCCGTGTCGTGATCTCCCTCTGTCCGAGGATTCGTATCTGTCCCGTTGCTTGTGTCTCTTGTTTTCCTTATGTGGGTCTTGTGATTCGTGCTTGTGGGTTGGTGTGCGTGATCTCCTTGAGCGGTGTCTATGTGGTGAGTGTTTTTGTCCTCGACCTTCATGCTGCCTACTACGTGTGTGGTGCCTGCTAGGTGAGGTGTTGAATTTATGTTTGTCTCGTGCTTCATGGTTATCGGGATTCCTGTCTCTGTGATTTTTGGTGCGGGTGGTTATGCGTGGGTGATTTTTACATGTCATGCGTCCCTCTGGTGAGCTCTCTCTGGTACCCATGTCGTGTTGGTCATTGTCAGAGGAGTCAGTGTCAGATGAGCCGTCACCATCACGGTGGCTCTGCTTAACATAACTTTTGTAGTGCCTTTTGCACCTGTTACGTGGGTCAACTTGGCTCGGTGATTTCTGCTTATCCCATGGCTCATGCTTGTGTGATGTGCGTCTCTCTGGTGAGCTCCTGTTACCCGTGTCGTGTTGGTCATTGTCAGAGGAGTCAGTGTCAGATGAGCCGTCACCATCACGGTGGCTCTGCTTAACATAACTTTTGTAGTGCCTTTTGCACCTGTTACGTGGGTCAACTTGGCTCGGTGATTTCTGCTTATCCCATGGCTCATGCTTGTGTGATGTGCGTCTCTCTGGTGAGCTCCTGTTACGTGTGTCGTGTTGGTCGTGTTTGTGCGAGGTGCGTTTCTCTGGTGAGCTGTCTCTGTCATCTGCATCATGTCGGTCATACTTGCGTAGCGTGCGTCTGCCTGGTGTGCTGTTTATGTCATGTTTCCCGTCTTGCACCAGCTCCGCCCTTTCCCGCTCTATCATTACAGTGTATCCTGATGACTTAGGGTTAATTATTTGTCTCTCTCTAACGTTGGGGTGGTCGGCCTCATGTTTTCCCGTTTGTATTATTATTTCCTCTTCTCTCTCCTCGATTTGCGAGGGTGTTACTTTATCAAAATTGCTTTGCATAGTAGCCATACTCATTGTGGGATCTGGCCCTGGGCTACGTCCACGTGGCTCGGAGTGTGGTAAATTGTTACTCCCGTATGTGTTCTGTGTATCAACGTCTGGGTGTTTCACTGGTGCATTTAGTGCGGATTCTTTCTCTCTCACGAGGGCGTGCAGACGCTCTACCTGCACCATTAAGGACAGTTTCTCTTGTCTCTCCCTTTCAAATTTTTCCTCATTCCATAATCTTTCTCTGTCTGTCTGTGCGAGGAGATACGAGTCTACCCTCGCTATTTCTGCAATTTTTACGTCACGTTTGGCTTTGCCACATTTCATCACGTCCTTAAGTAGTTTCCTTCTATGGGCCTTAACATCTTCTGTATGGCTCCCCTCCCATATATCTCTCTGCTCCGTCTGCTGGCTAGCAGTCCGTCCAGTACGTTTTAACACAAATTCCCGATATTGTTTTTCCATAGATTCCATCTCCTCCTCAGAGGTCCACTCTGTATCAGTGTTATGCGTTGGTGTGTCAAACTCAGAATGTTGTGGATCCTGTGCCATCTCTATTATGTAGTGTGGTTAATAGACTAAAGAGTGTATCTTAATTCTAACATCTCATGTGCGTCGTGAGTTACTCTAGAATTCCCCTTCAGAGCACATATAAACAATTGTATCACAGGATGCGTCAGTTCAACTCGAGCAAATAATCTCAGCCCAGCTGTCTTTGTTATACTCTGCTACTCTGGTATTTCCCTTCAGAGCGCGTTTTGTTTGTATACCCCCGTTTACAATCACAAGGCAACGTTAGTTCACAACACTTTGATTAACACATCAGTGATTCGTTCCTGAATTCATGCATAAACTGTCTGCGAGAGATCCCGGAAGACGAGCCCCCATTATGTTGTATATGTTGGGTTAAGAAAATTTGTTATGTTGTATGCGTGCGTGGGTGAAATTATTATGTTGTACCTGCGTGTTATGAATATTCAGTGAAAATAATAATTATTAAATGAAATCTGGCCAAATGTGTAATTATCCGGAAATATGTTAATTTATGTAATTACGCACATTTTAATTATGCCAATTCGAGAGGTAATCGGATTAATTATGCGAGTGGGTGTAATTATGATAATACAAGTCGTTATGATAACCAGACCCCGCCTCGGTGACGAGGGTGGGTTATCGATCGGAATAAGGCAATTAATCGTATGCAGTTATGCAGGTGTGGTGTAAGTATGCAAGATTAACTTAGATTAACTCGGCATCGTTGTCTAGGTTCGTCTCATTCTCGCTTTAACATTCCCAGAGTTTTATTCGTGGTTATATTTTTAGGTTCCCGGTTCACCCCGTTATCGCTTTAACATTTACTGAGTATGTATTAGTGTGTTTATTAAGGTCACCAAGTTCAAATCTCAACGCAGAAGCAGATCTTATGCATAGATTTCAGGAAAGAATCACACAACCACTTCTGTATTAATCAATTTATTACTAATTCAACCTTAACTATGATATAATATGCGAACTCTCAATCCCGGAACGTCAACACGGCATCAATACAGTATCATCAACGATTGTCTGATTTCACTTTGACAACTGCACATGGATCCCGCATAACGCGATGGTTGTTAGTGAGAGAGAGAGTCGTTAAAACACGCAAATACTATGCTAAGAAAACCTTAATGTTAATGAATGATTATACTCAATATTGTTCATAACGCGATGGTTGTTAGTGAGAGAGAGAGTCGTTAAAACACGCAAATACTATGCTAAGAAAACCTTAATGTTAATGAATGATTATACTCAATATTGTTCATAACGCGATGGTTGTTAGTGAGAGAGAGTCGTTGAAATATGCAAATACTATGCTAAGAAAACCTTAATGTTAATGAATGATTATACTCAATATTGTTCATAACGCGATGGTTGTTAGTGAGAGAGAGAGTCGTTGAAATATGCAAATACTATGCTAAGAAAACCTTAACGCTAATGAATGATTATACTCAATATTGTTCACGCAGTACCACACTCCTTATTGACCATACGCAACCCTTATCACGTTGTTAGCACCTTGGGTCACGGGACAGTTGAATATTTGTAGAGGATGCGAGTACGTGCGGCGATTATGATTAAAAGATACTTGAAAGATTATACGGCGATAAAAAAAACACAATCAAAACAGTTATTATTCTTAAAGGCACCAATCTCAACAGATACATCGGCAGGTTATCTGACAACAGAACGGCTCGGAGTAAGGGCCTGCGACGGTGCTCCTTTTCCGAAGCTCGTTATCTTATACCAAGTTTACTAATTGGGGACCAGATCACCTGATAAGGATCCGGTGGGCCACCACTCCCCACGTGAGCGTGGCTCGGCGGAAGGAGGTGCCAAGAATCAGTTCGTATTGATGGATCTGTTGGGAATTTATGCGATTAAGAGTACAGCCCACTAAATATTAAAGATAAAAATTAAGAATACTCTTATAAGAGACGGAGGGCCATCACTCGGTCTCGTTGTGATGCTTTCCAGCCACGGATGGCTTATGGGTTCGAGTGTTTTTGAGTGGTAAGAGTTGTCTTGAATAGTCAGTGTTCGGAGTCGATTCTTTAGGTCAAACAGACGCCTGGTGGTCGTGTGGTGAGGGGGCGGTGCGCGTCATACGTATCAGTCGATCCCGTGGCGAATTGGTTCGGATGGCTGTTGATACGCTGTCGCAGTTCGGAACCCGGTCGGTAGGTGGCGCCCACAACTCGCTCGTAGCGTGCAGCTCTGGGTTGTCGCCGAACGCGATGCTCACCACTCCGGTGGCAGCAGAGACCCCCGATTCGGCAGAGGTTGACGAGCTGAAGATGAGTCGAGCCGACCCGCTGGTCGCAGCTCGCTCCTGAGTCGACCCTCCCGGTCGAGCTCGCTCCTGGGTCGACCCGCTGGTCGCCCTCGCTCCTGAGTCGACCCTCTGGTCGCACTCCTGAGTGGACCCGCTGGTCGCACTCCTGAGTGGACCCACTCTGGTCGCACTCGTTCCTGAGTCGACCCTCCCGTCGCACTGATTTCCAATGCTCAGGATCCTTTATTTTATGCCGAAAAATCCCCCTGGATCCCGCCCACAAGGCGGGGCTTCTTTCCGATTTTTGCTGTGTCAGGATCTGTCCGTAGGCAGGTGTGTCCATGTGTGTGTCCGTACGTCCGTATGTCCTTGTGTGCATTACTCACGGTATTCCGTTGTCCCACTCCCTCCATGAACCCACGAGCAAACAATCAGATGTTACAAATTGCCTCGAGGTCGTCTCTCTGTCTGGGCGCAACATTATCTCCTGTCTGGCCTTCCCCATGAACCCAAAACACAGACGTCACAAATGTCTCATAGGCGTCTTTGTTCGCACCACCTGGAGGGAGGGGCAACGCTCTCTCCGACCCGGCGCACAAAGAAATGGCCAAAAGTTTTAAGTTAACATTTGTCCCTTACTATTTCACAGCCATGATTCTGTATGTAACCTAAGGTCTGTCGTTTCCCATCGTGGTGCTTGACTCAAGTGGGGGTGTTTCCCCGAGCGTATACACACTCCCATCCCGCGCTGCGGGGATACAAAGACGGCCGGGATCTCCCTTTCTCTCCGACCCTGGGTTTAACATCGTTTTTTTATTATGTATTTATATTCGACCTGGTGGTGATTCATCCCGTTATCCTGGCTTTTCATAAGTTTTACTTTTGTCTTTTCATGCATATGCTTCGGGTCGAGTTGTATAGAAAGCATTAAAGTATGGAAATAACATTTCATATTGACTTAATGATGGTGATGGTTCAGTAGGCGTACTTGTGACCTGGTTTAATTGGAGTGGGTGTGAATATCAAACTTTAGCCTACCCTGTTGTTAAATTCCGACTTTAACGTTACTTTAATAGCAATACAGAATAATTGAGCTTTTTGTCTTAACTAGGCGAACGCGAACTTCTGGTGACCCCCGCACTGTCTCTGCCTCCCCCCCCTGTGCACACAGCCTTGAGCTGACCCACTTAATTTAATTCTTGGCCTTCTTGGGTTTATCTATGTTTCCTCAGCTGCAGGAGAACAAGGCGTGCTTCTACCTCCCTTTCTGTGTGCACGTGTTCTAATTAGCTCGGAATCCCTAACACACAATCAGTGATGATTCCTGGCTTTCTGTGGTTATGACTTAGACAAAGGCCCTCTGCTTCCTTTCACTGCCTTTGCCTTGAAGCAAGGTTGCAATTCTGTCATCCTAGCCCTCCTCTCGTTCATTACTTAACAACACCTGGTGTTTTGCAGTTTGGTGCGCTTTGGTGTGTTTCACTCATTAAAAAAAACAAGTAAAAAGATAATATATAAAAATCATCAAATATTATTAATCTCAATTATGGAAGAAGGGTTAGGATACAACACACCCAATCACCTCCCCACCCACCCAATCACCTCCCCACCCACCCAATCACCTCCCCACCCACCCAATCACCTCCCCACCCACCCAATCACCTCCCCACCCACCCAATCACCTCCCCACTCACCCACCACTCATTCACCCACTCATTTACCCACTCACCCATCCAACCACTCACTCAAATATCCACTAACTTACCCATTCACTCATCCAACCACTCAATTATCCACTCACACACAGACTCACGAACTCACCCATTCACCCAATCACTCATTCAAAAATCCACCTCCCCATTCATTTAATTACCCATTCAACCATTCATTCATTCAAAATAACTCACTGACCCGCCCACTCACTCATCCACCCACCTAATCATTCACCAATCTTAACCACCCACTTACTCATTAACACATTCACACATCCACCAATCTACACACTGAATTACCCACTCATTCATCCACCTACCACCCACCCACTTATTCACACACTGACCCACTCATTCAATTACTCATCCACCCATTGAACCACCTACCATCCGCTTACCCAGGCACCAACTCATCCAATTACCCACACACCGATTACCCACACACCGATGCACTCATTCATCCACCACCTACCCACCCAACTTGCCACTCGATTTTGGTGTACCCAGTTGTACTGTTTGGCGGACAGAGGCAAGGGAACTTAAGATACTCGACCATTTGTTTCAACTACTGTACCAGAAGGTGGAACCAGCAATCTCTCTATTGCCAGTGGATTTTACGAGCCATTGCATCACAGCAGCCCCCTCCAGTATGTCATGCTCAACGAGGGTCTCTCTCTCTCTCTCTCTGCGTGCACATCAGGGTAATATTTAATGAGGTGGTGTGGACGTCTTGCTGCTTCGTGTTGGATGTGATGGCAGTGGGAAAGTGGGGCAATGGAACAGCGGGGCATTAGGGCAGAGTAGCACCGGAGCAGTGGAGCAGCGGAGCATACGGGCAGTGAGGCAGTGGGGCAGTGGGGCAGAGGGGCAGTGGGGCAGAGGGGCAGTGGGGCAGAGGCGCAGTGGGGCAGAGGGGCAGAGGGGCAGTGGGGCCGTGGGCATTGGGGCAGCAGGACAGCGGAGCAGCTTGGCAGAGGGGCAGTGGGGCAGTCAGGGGGCGGATGTGTCAGACGAATCGCCTGATTATCTTTTCCCACCACTGCCTGTACACGTTCTGAAGAAGGGCCATTGCCTGAAACTTCTCTCATGACATAGTTGTCATTTTACCACCACACACACAGCCGGGACACTGCACACGAGCCAAGGCACATTTAACCAACCCAGGCAGCACTCACAAGCAATGCAAAGTTACATTGTTTCCTCATAAGTTTATGTCATGAAGTTTATAATAAAAACAACAATGATAAGTATTACATAATACATTGGATTGATCCTATCTCTTAACAGAGTTAGTCTGTTGGCAGCATTCATTGTCCAGTCCAGTCCTGGCATCTGCTGCTCAGTTTCCTTCCCCGGCTGCGGTCCCAGTGGCACCGTCTTTCCGGGGAATCGTGTGGTGTGTGTGTGGTGTGAGTGGTGTGTGGTGTTTGTGGTGTGAGTGGTGTGTATCACGGGGTGGGTGGGTAGATGGTGTGGTGCATGTGGTGATAGCGATCATGGTAGGCACCGAACCACTTCCATCACCCCAACTGTGCGGTCGACCGGCCGCAACAAAACAGCATCATGCTGCGGAGGAGCGCACGATCGCGTTCGCCACACGAGCCAGGGGAGTGGTAGTGTAGCGGTTAGCACGCTATGAACCTGGCGACCCGGGTTCGATTCCCGCTCACGGCTAACACCAGTGACGATTATCTGAACCGGTCCTGGGCCTCCCCTAGGTCGACTCAGCCTTAAATGAGTACCTGGTGCGGTGTGTAAACATCGCCACTAGGGAGACAAAGGCGGTCGAGCGTGGTGCTGGCCACCCACCCCCTCGTGTACCGTTCCGGCCTTCATAGGTGCTCGCTAACAGCACTTGCCCCTACAGTCTGTTCAGGCTATACGGGGGATCTTTGTGTGTGTGTAGGTGTTTAGGTGTATAGAGGTGTGTGTAGGTGTATAGAGGTGTATGTGTAGGTGTGTAAGTGTATAGAGGTTTGTGTAGGTGTGTAGGTTTATAGAGGTGTGTAGGTGTGTAAGTGTATAGAGGTGTGTGTGTAGATGTGTCTAAGTGTCTAGAGGTACGTTTAGGTGTGTGTGAGTGCATAGAAATGTGTGTAGGTGTGTGGTTGTGTATAGAAGTGTGTGTAGGTGTGTGTAAGTGTATAGAGGTGTGTGTAGGTGTGTGTAAGTGTCTAGTAGTGTGTGTAGGTGTGTGTGAGTGTATAGAGGTGTGTGTAGGTGTGTGTGAGTGTATAGAGGTGTGTGTGTAGGTGTGTAAGTGTATAGAGGGGTGTGTATAGGTGTGTGTAAGTGTCTAGAGGTGTGTGTAGGTGTGTGTGAGTGTATAGAGGTGCGTGTAGGTGTGTGTAAGTGTATAGAGGTGTGTGTGTAGGTGTGTGTAAGTGTATAGCGGTGTGTGTAGGTGCGTGAAAGTGTATAGAGGTGCGTGTAGGTGTGCGTGAGTGTATAGAGGTGTAGGTGTGTGTACGTGTATAGAGGTGTGTGTAGGTGTGTGTGAGTGTATAGAAGTGTGTGTGTAGGTGTGTGTGAGTGTATAGAGGTGTGTGTGTATAGGTGTGTGTAAGTCTATAGAGGTGTGTGTAGGTGTGTGTAACTGTATAGAGGTGTATGTGTAGGTGTGTGTAAGTGTATAGAGGTGTGTGTAGGTGTGTGTAAGTGTATAGAGGTGTATGTGTAGGTGTGTGTAAGTGTGTAGAGGTGTGTGTATAGGTGTGTGTAAATGTATAGAGGTGTGTGTAAGTGTGTGTAAGTGTATAGAGGTGTATGTGTAGGTGTGTGTAAGTGTGTAGAGGTGTGTGTGTGTAGGTGTGTGTAAGTGTATACAGGTTTTTGTCCACCCACAGTCCTTTGGTGGGTGGCGTGCAGTGGGCTAAATGGCGAGTACTCCCACCTTTTCAAGACGTTTGGTCAGTGTGGAAAAGTTGGCCAAAAATACCCACCGGATCAGCACTCTAGACCTCCCTCTAGTAGGGTTTTTTTTTTTTGTAAATATAAATGTGTCGTTAAACCCGCCACCACCGACACAGCCAATTAGTAAGGTTTGTCGCATAAACAGAACATTCCAATTCGTGAAGGACTCACAAGTAACGTCATCACATCTATCCCTCCAAGGAATGAAACAGGAGGATTCCTCTACGAATTTGGCTGTCCACCTAATGATGATAGTCGTAATTACTGGCGAAACGTCGTACTCAGATTGTAAATGTTGTGGATTTTCTCTCCACCACTTCGGTGTGCTGTACTTGTAATGGATTGGCATGTTCCGTTTACGTGACAATCTTACTAATTGGCTGTTAGGTGGTGAGTTTTTATGGCCTATTATAAATTTAATATACCCTTTTGTTGAAGGACAGCCTAGGTGACCAAAGTTTTATAGGAACAGCAATAATTTTTATTTCATTAAGTTAGTTTTATCATTGAGCGGTGAAATCAGCTGCTGTTCACATGTCAGTTGAATTATTATTACATCGTAGAAATATGAGAATCCTTCGTGCAATAGCCTATTAACCACTGATGATGGTAACATTGATTTAAGGTTACATTTTAAGAAGAACTAGATTGGCGTACATTTTATCTTGCATAAGTACACAAATTTATAAACAATGTATTTGATAAAAATTTCATATATTATCTTCCATTGCACACAGTTGTACCATTGATAACTAGGCACACCGTTACAACTGACATCACCAGATGTCACTCAATTTCCCTCAGAGATCGATCTTGCATAACTAGTGTTCACATAATCAGTTATGTTTTCGCTAATTACCAATTACACTCCGAGCCGGGTTTGACAGACTTATATGAATGTATTTTGAACTTTCTTTACACCGTACATAGCTGTAGTGGTGATACGCGCTGGGGTGGGGATCGTGTGCCAGCGCGTAGTGATTGGCTGTGTGTGTTGGTGACGCGCGCTGACGGTGAAGGATCAGGGGTCAGCGCGGGGTCGGGGTTATGAGGCAGTGATTGGCTGGGTATCGGTGACGCACGCTGACAGCGATGGGATCCTGGGGCAAGTGCGCGGGGATTGGTCAACTAAGGGGAATGCTCACGTCGAGGTCCGCATACGCTCCGTCTCCCGAGAGCGGGGGCTATATAAGGTGGTGCACACAGGCGCACAGGGAGTTTGTGACCAGCGAAGACTGAAGATGGAGGAGGAAGAGATAGGGCCCTGCGGCACCTAGTCCCGCTGTCCTTGTAAGGGCCGGGGCTCTGTGTGACCCAGAGGCGGGACCCTGGGACCCGGGGCCGAACGTCCGTGTGAGGGCCGGCCCTCGGGACCCAGAGGTTGTGACCCACGCCCAAGCTGGGGTGGGCCTGGAGGCTCCTCGGACGTTACGGGGCTGGAGTGCAGTGTGAGCATGCAGTGTGAGCATGCAGCGCGAGCCATAGTAACCACACATGTCAAGTGAAGTGTGGGTAGTGTGAGGAATAGTGACCACACGTGTCAAGTGAAGCGTGTGTAGTGTGAGGAATAGTGACCACACGTTGTATCGTGACAAGTCAAGGTTTAATAAAAAGTGTGCTACCCGTCAAGTGATTTCCTGCCGTCATTCCGAATACTTCAACTGGCGTCAGAAGTGAAACAGTCTTCCAGGCATGGATACAAGGAAGACCCGTCGGACTCACGGGATTGACCGCGAGGATAACCTTGACGACTCGGGCCAGCTGGCATCGGGGGGAGAGGACGAGGAAATGCCGACGCCGCAGGACCCGCCGAGGGCGCCGGACGAACGACTGGGGACCGATGCCGTACTCCGAGAGGCGCACTCCCGTCTGGCAGAGCTGCTGCTCGCCGCCGCGTCCATCCTGGCAGAAATCAACACGTCGGGAGGAGCGGGGACGTCGGCGGACATTCAACAGGGTCGCCCCGCAGATTCCCGCCAAAATGACTTGGCGATTCCCGCCATTTCAACTGCGCGGACATCTTTTGGCGGGAACGGCGAGCAACACGTGGCGGCGGTTCTCCAAGCGCGCCCGCTTACGTCATCAACGCGCGCTGCAGACCGCCATCAGCCACCCGCCATTGGGGCCGCCATCTTGCAGACCGACGGTGCGGCGGAGAGGAACCACGTGGCAGAGGACGACTTCATCTTCCAGCAGGCGCCTTCCCACATTGTCAGCCTTCAAGGCGGAAGGCGGGGACTGGGGCGCATTCCAGCGCAGGTTTCTGGCGCATCAGGAAATGTCGGCCTGGTCCGACGCTACGGCGCTGCGGGCACTGCCTGCCATGTTGGACGACGACGCGCTCGCGGCCTTCAGGTCCGCACAGAGGTCGGACCGCTCCACGCTTAAGGCTGCGCTGGGTCTCATGGCCAAGGTCTACGGACCTCCCTCGGCGTGTCGCCATCACTTTTACGCCCGACGGAAGGCGGACACGGAGACCGCGCTCGCCTACCGCACGGCGTTGTTGGCTCTCGCCGATGCCGCGTTCCCTCGTATGGACGAGGAGGGCCAGGACGCGATGGTCTTGGAGCAACTGCTCAAGTTGGCGCAGGACCTGGGGATCCCCATCAACACGGCCGACGAGGTCGATATTTCTTCTTTGCGGGTCGCAACAAGTATACAGGCGCACGAGGTCCTCCAGCGTAAACAGGGGGTCGTCTGCACTGCTGCCGTGGCCTCAGCTCCGGGCCCGGTGGTCACCGAGCCCCAAGTCGTCAGCCCACGAGAGGAGGCGTTCACCGCGGGACGACCGGGGACTGGAGGTCGGGGGGTCGTTCGCCTCTGCGATCGGCCCGCAAGCTGGAGCAACCGAGACCTCCGACGTCCCTCATCACGTGTTACAACTGCGGCCTCCGGGGCCACGTGGCGTCCGGTTGCCGCGCTCCACGTCAGCGCGCCATGGGACCTCGGCTGGACGACGACCAAGGCCCCAAGTCATCCCTACTACCCCCGGCAAGTCGCGGCACTTCACATGCTCGGCCTACATGCACGACACACATGGGCCGTCGCGTTGCGGCGGAGGAAGGCCGGTTAGGGATCGGGGATTCGGTTCGGCGAGGGGGGTTCGTGCGGGACCGAGGGGACATTAAATGGTCTGAGTTGGGGCACAGGATAGTGGCTGCGTCGGCGGGATCATCGGTCGTTACGGGATTCATTGACGGGGTCGAGGTCAGGGTGTTAGTGGACACGGGGGTGTCGGCGACTATTATATCAGACCTCATTTACAACATTCTCCCCGTCCAATGTCGACCTCTGCTCCCGGTGGACGTGCCATTTTACGCGGCAAATGGGGGCTCGTTGGGCATTGTCGGCCAGATTAGGGCGTCCATTTGCATTGGAGATATTAAATTGTCGGGACCCGTTTTCGTTTCTTCTTCCTTAGCGGTTCCTTGTCTCTTGGGCACAGATTTTTTGGCTAAAATGCCCATTAAAATTCTCATCGATCAGCGTTGCATTGAGCTACCATCGGGTCGCCGTATTTCATTCTTGACGAATCCTACCGAAATTCGGACGGCGTGCGCTACGATACAAGCGCTGGCGACACAGACCGTGCACGTGCCCCCGGGTTCACAGATGTTAATTCCCCTCCGGTTGAGGAAACCATTGGTTGGGGAGACCTCGGAACAGGGCATGCTTTTGGGTCCTTCAAATAGGGCTGTCGGGGGTCTCGATTTGTCGGTGGCTCACACTTTGGTTCGGGCTGACAAGGACCCGTTCGTGATGGTTTTAAACGCTGGTTCGCGGCCGGCCGTTATTCAGCAGGGCACTGTGCTAGCTCACGCGGTACAGGTCCCTGCGGAAGAGCGCCTGGTTGCGCATGTTGATCCAGGCCCGACGCAGAACAATCCATCGAGGGAGGACCTTGAATGGGTCGATTCACTGTGCGCGGACTCGAACGATTTGTCAACGGTACAGTTGGGTGCGCTGCGTGCGTTGCTGATAGAATTTTCTGATGTGTTCAGTAAGCATAAATATGACATTGGGTGCACGGACCTGTTGCGCCACCATATTGAAACAGGCGATGCGGCACCGGTCAGGCTAAACCCCTTCCGGCTGAGTCCTGCTGAGAAGGAACACGTTCAGTCGGCCGTCAACGATATGCTGGCGGCCGACATTATTTCGCCTTCTTCCAGTCCTTGGGGAGCACCTATTGTGCTGGTTAAAAAGCAAGACGGGTCCTTGCGATTTTGCATAGATTTCCGTCGCCTGAATAAAATATCCGTGGCTGACGCGTATCCGCTCCCCAGAATGGACGAGTCCCCTCGATGCATTGTCTGGTGCGCGATATTTTTCTACTCTTGATTTATTATCGGGATTCTGGCAGCTGCCACTCGACGACGAGTCTAGACCTAAGACAGCATTTCGGACTCCAGGGGGCCTGTTCCAGTTTAACCGGTTACCCATGGGACTTCACTCCGCTCCCGCGACGTTTCAGCGCCTTATGGAGTTGGTTTTGTCGGGCTTGCAATGGGATACTTGCTTGATTTACCTAGACGATGTCATTGTTTTCAGTTAAACGTTTGAGGAACACCTCCAGCGGTTGAGAGGGGTGTTCTTGCGGATGCGATCGGCTAAATTAAAGTTTAAACCGGCCAAATGCCACCTTCTTCGTAAGTCCGTGAGATACTTGGGCCACATTGTCGATTCTTCGGGGATCTCCACCGATCCCGCAAAGACGAACTGTGTCAGTTCATGGCCAACGCCCACGTCGGTTTCGGACGTGCGCAGTTTCATCGGTTTTGCTTCTTACTACCGCCGATTCGTTGAGCATTTCGCCACCATTGCAAAACCCTTGCACGCTCTAACGGCAAAAGGAGTCAAGTTCCGATGGGGACCAGAGGAGGAGGCCGCGTTCTGTTCCCTCCGGGATGCCCTGGTGGGCGCCCCGCCCTTGCGTTACCCTGACTTTACAAGTCCCTTCTTGCTAGACACGGATGCTAGCAACACGGGCATTGGGGGGGTGCTCTCACAGGTCGTTGGGGGAGTCGAAAGGGTGGTCGCCTATGGTAGCAGGGTTTTGTCGCCGGCGGAGCAGCGCTACTGCATCACCCGTCGCGAGTTGCTGGCTATTGTTTTTTTTGTACAGCAATTTAGACCGTATCTCTATGGCCGTCACTTTACAGTCCGGACGGACCACGCGGCGCTTCAGTATTCATTGAGGGTCGCCCAACCCTCAGGCCAATTGTCACGGTGGTTGGAAGTCCTCCAGGACTATCAGTTCACGACCACATACCGTAAGGGGTTGCGCCACACTAACGCCGATGCCCTGTCGCGATTGTCGCCTTGTCACAAATGTGCGTGCTTAATGGGATCGGCGCGCTGTAAACCACCAGCTGCGGAAAGTATGGGGGCGTTGGCCGCGACCGCGGATGCACCGATCGGTGATGTTCCCGCTACCCCTGCGGGAGAGGTCTCGCTGCTCTCACTGTCACTGATTGAGTGGGGCCGTCTCCAAATGGCTGACAGCTCCCTGCTAGCGTTGCGTCGCAGGGCGGGGGGTCCCGAGGAGGGCCGGGAGCGAACTGGCTCCTGGGTACTCAAGCAGGGCCTGTTAATGAGATGGGACAATTTGTCCCGGCGGCACGCACTCGTGGTGCCTTCCACTGTGCGGGGGAAAGTTGTCCTGGCCGCACATGAACGCCTCTTGCATTTGGGAGTAAACAAAACGCTTGCTCTGTTCCAGCGTGACTATTATTGGCCGGGGATGGGGAGTGATGTGGTGAATATTCTAAAGGGGTGTGTTGATTGCGCCAGACGAAAACCGCCGCCCGTGGCGTCAAATCCACCGCTGCAATCTATTCAGGTCTCGCGCACTAACGAGCTCGTTGCGCTAGATATTTTGGGGACTTTTCCAGTCACGCCAAGGGGAAATAAGTACCTGTTGGTTGGTGTCGAATACTTTACCCGGTGGCCTATGGCGTGGCCACTCGCCAACCAGTCGGCGGCGGCTGTGACGGACGCCTTTGTCCAGGGCTACGTTCTGGACAAGGGGGCTCCCGAACGCTTGCTGACCGACCAAGGGAAAATTTTTTCTAGTAAATAGCTGCAAGAGGTGTGCGACCTATTGGGTACTAAGAAGGTGCGTACCTCCCCGTACCACCCACAGACAGACGGGATGGTGGAGCGACTCCACAGGACTTTGACTTCTATGCTGTGCCAGCAGGTGTGTGAGGCACATGTTGACTGGGACCTGCAGGTCCCGGGGGTCCTCGCCGCGTATAGAATGGCCCCCCATGCAGCAACGGGATTTTCCCCATTCTATCTGATGTATGGTCGGGAAGCCGACCCGCCCATGGAAACGCAGCTGGGACTGTCCGCGCCACGAACGAATTCGAAATTGGCTGAACATATTAAATTTAACATTCATAAGCTGACCGAGGCACGGGAGGCCGCACGGCTTAATTCGCGGGCTCGCCAAATTGCCAACGAGCGTTTGCGTGCACAGAAGGTGTCCGTGCACAACTGGAAACCAGGCGATAGGGCCTGGCTGCACTGCCCTCAGGCACCTTTGGCTACGTCGCCTAAATTGTTGAAGCCATGGCGGGGACCCGTGGAGGTCGTGCGGGTTGCACGCCCCCAGTGTGTTCAGATAAAATGGGGAAAGCGCCGTTGGTACGTCCACCCCTCCCGACTGAAACCGTTCTCGCCTCCATATGGCCTCCCTTTGTGTCGTGAGGGCCGAGCATGTGACGTGACCGACGACCCAAGGGGGGAAATGTCTCCGCCTGATCCTCACATGTCTCCGCCTGATCCGCTCCCAGGTGTCTCGGAACTGACAGCTGCCGACCACCGGCGGCCGGATCCCCTCGGCTCGGCCGGTCCTTCCAGGCCCGATCCGCGCCTTCCAGGGCTGCCGGAGCCACCAGACGGTCGTCAGCGTCCCGTCCCATACGATGGACCGGCCAGGCGGACTCGCGCTAAGTCGCGCAACTTTTCATGACCAACCGAATGAGGGGCCGATGCGGCCGGAGCGCCTCGTCACTGCGTTCCTCATCCGCTCGACCGCTCTATCATCCCGGTGGAGGAGCGAGCGGAGTGGGGGGGATCGATAGTCACAGAGACACTGGACACGTTCTTTTTTCTTGGACTTGCTTTTATTGTGTTGTTCGTCGGTTTGTACATAGCTTGTTGTCTAGGTGTTGTGTGTTGTTGTTGACTTTTATTGTGTTGGTTGTCGGTTTGTACATAGGTTGTTGTCGGGTGTTGTGTCGTTGTATTGTTGTTGTTGCGTTACGGGGCACACTGGGGGGTGGGGTTTTGTTGTGTTGTGTTGTTTAGCAGCCGGGCCGGCTGCGAGCTATGTGGGCGGGGGTGATGTAGTGGTGATACGCGCTGGGGTGGGGATCGTGTGCCAGCGCGTAGTGATTAGCTGTGTGTGTTGGTGACACGCGCTGACGGTGAAGGATCAGGGGTCAGCGCGGGGTCGGGGGTTATGAGGCAGTGATTGGCTGGGTATCGGTGACGCGCGCTGACAGCGATGGGATCCTGGGGCAAGCGCGCGGGGATTGGTCAACTAAGGGGATGCTCACGTCGAGGTCCGCATACGCTCCGTCTCCCGAGAGCGGGGGCTATATAAGGTGGTGCGCACAGGCGCACAGGGAGTTTGTGACCAGCGAAGACTGAAGACGGAGGAGGAAGAGATAGGGCCCTGCGGCACCTAGTCCCGCTGTCCTTGTAAGGGCCGGGGCTCTGTGTGACCCAGAGGCGGGACCCTGGGACCCGGGGCCGAACGTCCGTGTGAGGGCCGACCCTCGGGACCCAGAGGTTGTGACCCACGCCCAAGCTGGGGTGGGCCTGGAGGCTCCTCGGACGTTACGGGGCTGGAGTGCAGTGTGAGCATGCAGTGTGAGCATGCAGCGCGAGCCATAGTAACTACACGTGTCAAGTGGAGTGTGTAGTGGGAAAGGTAGTGACCACACGTGTCAAGTGAAGTGTGGGTAGTGTGAGGAATAGTGACCACACGTGTCAAGTGAAGCGTGCGTAGTGTGAGGAATAGTGACCACACGTTGTATCGTGACAAGTCAAGGTTTAATAAAAAGTGTGCTACCCGTCAAGTGATTTCCTGCCGTCATTCCGAATACTTCATAGCCAACCGTGCTAAGCGGAGGTGTGGGAATTAAGCACAGAACCTATCGTTAGGATCAATGCTGTTGTGATTTTTATTTATGAGGATATCAATTGGTGGCTGAAATGAGATGTTCAAAGACTACAGCATGATAATCGGTATATAACATGAGTGTCGAATTATGTCTTAAGAATTACCCAGCCATTTGTACGTAAAATTCAATGTCGCTGGGTGACATCTTAAGTCATCTTCTTGGTTCTTTCGGTAAAGTCACGTAGAAGGGAAATAATAAAATAATAAAAATAAAACATAATAAAATAATTCTCACGACGTTTCGGTCACAACACAAGTAGCCGTCCTCAGGTGAAGACCAGGTCTGTCGGGGAAACAGCGTCTGAATGAAACACCACCACGCTTGGAGCGTATATTTAAGCTGGGTTGGAAGGGGGGAAGGGCGCCTTGACAAAATAATTTGCATATCAAGAGGAATTTAGCATATTTGTGGGAAATGCAGGTATGTGATTAGTACTACTTGTGAAATGCGTAGGAGGTGGGCGGGGTGTTTTCAAAGTCATATTATGCCCGTGCATTATGCAGGATTAGCAGCATCAAAGGGAGGGGATAGGGGTAGCATTAATAAAGGGAAGGAATGTTAATAGTATGTAGCTGCAGTAACTAAACAACCACGTAAACTAAAGTATAAACTACATAGTATCATCAGTATACTAAATATACTCTCCAATAAGCTGAGCTACTAACAGTAAGTAATACATTACAATTTTATGTCGCAAAAAATATAATATGCTTCGAGCTAAACTTTTTTCCCTTACAACACACGGGTCTACCCCGTACTATATGCTGCCATAGACAAACCCAACATTAAATGATATACTGTATTACTATACACCACCCTATACCTTAGAATAATACATAGTGTAATATTACACTATGTATTATTCTATCCACCCTTAAGTCAGTGCTCTTCATTGCAAGGCCTGCGGGCCGCTGGCGGTCCCTGGTGTCCTTTGTACTGTGGCCCCTGTGTTGTATATGTTGGGATTATGAAATTTTGATGAAAATAATAAAAATTTATAATTTTCCAAAAAATGTGCAAATCGCATTAATTATGTTAATGTGTATATTAACATGCATAAATTATGATAATGTGTGTAATTATATGCATAAATTATGATAATCGCGGAGATAATCGTAGTAATTTATGCGGATGCTTGCGATTATGTTAATGTGTGCAGTTGTGATAATTAGGCTTAGTTTCGTTTATCCAGTGTTATATCAATCAGGATAACACGATTATCATCGATTAAACATTTACCGATTATCCTAGTGTGTTATGATATTTTAGGTCTCCAGTTTCAGATCTCATCACAGGATACAGTACTCAAGAATAAGACAGTTTTGCATGGACTTGGGAGGAACACTCGATACGCTTCTGTGATAACAATTTTATTCTAACAAGCATGTGACATTCTATCATGCAGGTCAAACATGCGTCAATAATTCATGAGCAAGATTATGCAATTAACTAATATGAATGACAAAAACGTATGCATTTGCGAAATTATGCAATTACGAAATTGAATGACTAAAAACACTTCTAACAATCGTAACCTCTACCTTTCCACCAGGCATCTCATTAGTTCGTTTTTGTATCGATCACAATCGGCGACTGGCCGAGTTTGAAAACAAGCATGACACACTTCATATGGCTGTAATAAAGCACTTATTGTATCCCAGAGGCGAAAGTATGTGTCAATAGATTCATCGGCAAGTATAAAATCCTCTTAACGGAATGTTTGATACAATGGTGGGTGAGGCGTGTGTGTGTGTGGGAGAGCGAATTTGGCTCTGTTTTAATTAATTCTTCGGTGAGACTCTGACAAAGAAACCGGTTTGACAAGATATTCTCTGTGCTTCCGTGAGCCTGTGGGTGTGGAAACGATACAACCCTGTTAGGAGATTCCTCTGTCCGTGCGAGTTGCATCCGAGACTTCCTCCACTGCGAAGTGAGCGGCGGCGCTTGGCGGCGCTCGGTAGCTGACGGCGCGATGGTGCCTCTCTGCAGCTCTGACGGCGGCGCTCGTTCGGAAGACTTTGACTCTCTTTCTCCACTGCGGGATGACGAGTCGGTTTTGGTTGATGCTGGTTGATCTGGGTGTGTATTAGACACACGGCGCATTCAACAGCGCTGTCCTCCTCCTCACAGCCGTTTGACCAGGCTTTCTCCACTGCTTCGCGCTCTCTGCTTTGCTCGCTTGGCGATCTCCGCCTTTCCTGCGGGTTGTTCGCTGGTCGTCACTCTGACGAGGAGCGATGCTTCGTTCGTGGCAGGGTGGACGTTGGCGTCTTTGTTGTGGCTTCACTCGCAGCTCGGCGACTCAGGGTAGCGATTCTTCTCAGGTGGTGCAGACCTCGGCTTGTTGCTGCACGTCGCTACCCCGCGAACCTCGTCATTCTGGATGACGAAAAACTTCTTCGTTGGCGGTGACGAGAGGTGGTGGGGGCCAGAGCCCCTGACGAGATTTGGTGGAGCCGGAGCCCTTGACGATCTGTGGTGGAGCCGAAGCCCTGGCGACGAGATGAGATGAGATGGGGGCCAGAGCCCCTGACGAGACTTGGTGGAGCCGGAGCCCTTGATGATCTGCTTTGGATGGATTATTCCTCGGCTTATATTGGGAAATTCCACTCAGTTTCCCGAGTTGTTCAAAAGGCTGTGTCATAAAACATTCCTGTGGGGGTGAACCATCTGCGTCCGTGTGTGTGTCGTGTGCGTGTCCGTCCGTGTGTTTCGCGTGCGTGTTTGTCCGTGTGTTTATTAGCTTTGAAGACACAGCTGTGTGTCGTTCTGGAAGAAGGGGTGGGGTGGGGGCCTCGCGACGGCGCCACCTAAGTTATTCATTAACCAGACCGATGATTCCCGTTCGCATCGAGTTATATATAAAAAACAATATTCGAATCCCTGTTTTTGTTACTGAATAATATTTGTCGCGAAAACCTACGCGTTAAGCGAGCTTAATTATTCCCTCCCTTGCTCGGGGATCATATCTTTTGTCTCACACAGCTTAAGTTGTTTTGGTTTGGAAGTTGAAATGCGATTTATTTCCATTATGCCCAAGTTATGCCGAAACCGTGTTCACGATGTTTCATCGTGATTTGATTTCTTTATGGGGAGATGTTATTTGCTCGTGTGCGCAAATCTTGCTGTCCGTGCTGCGGGGAGACAAAGACGGCTGTGCTCCAACAGTTGGAGCACCCTGCGCGTGTGTTTATTTATTTAGTTTTAAGAGCATCTGCTTCTGTTAATTCCTTTCTCGAGCCGTCGCCTGCTCGCCCCGAACTTTTATGAGGGCCATTTCCCGGCGCTGTGTGTGTGCTCTGTTTCTCTCGGGAAGACAAAGACGGCCGTGAGCTGCTCGCTTCCCCTGGAGTGTTGCGTTTTGGTTAATTATGATAGACTTCTCCGCCCTTAACTCTCCTAGGAGATCCACTATAATTTCGTACTTATTTATTTGACTTAGGAGTGACCCTGACTGCCGTAATTATTATTTGATGCTTCGGCCCGTATTCGTAGAAAAGTATTAATGGTAAATAATGTCAGTATTGAATTAACAAATGAGGATTCACGACCCTGGTGCAGACTGTCGTCTGGTTTCCAATTGGAGTAAGGATAGATACTGTTTGCTTACTCTTCATGGCTAAGTTGGTAACTTGTTTATCTAACATGGTTCAAAACCCGTCTGTGCTTTTTGTCGTCAATGCTGTTTCTTTGTTAAGAATATAATTATCTCTTCCTCCGTGGTGCCTGGTTTTGTAAGGCTTTTTAACGAAAGGGTGTCATTCTAACCCCCCCCCCCCCGCCTGCAATTCTCCCCTCTCTTGTTCCTCTTGTGTGAAATTCGGGGAGTTTTTATGACCTTGATTGCCCTCTTTCATGCCCTCTTTCCTTTGAAATGAGGTATGCGCGCATCTGTGGAAGTGTGGGGGCGTGTTCGTTCCACGTTGCCCCGTGTCTATTAAAAAAACGATATTATATATTTTTGATTTAAAGCTTTCGTGACTGCAGGGATTCATCTTCTTGGTTCTTTCGGTAAAGTCACGTAGAAGGGAAGTAATAAAATAATAAAAAATAAAACATAATAAAATTATTCTCACGACGTTTCGGCCACAACGCAAGCAGCCGTCCTCAGGTGAAAACCAGGTCCGTCGAGGCGACAGTCTGAATGAAACAGCACACGAGCTTGGAGCATATATATAAGCTGGGCGCATTGACAAAGGAATTTGCATATCAAGAGGAATTTAGCATATTTATGGGAAATGCAGGAATGTGATTAGTACTGCATATGCATGTGCATTATGCAGGATTAACAGCATCAAAGGGAGCTGCAGTTGCTGCTGCTGCAGTTGCTGCTGCTGCAGTTGCTGCTGTTGCAGTTGCTGCTGCTGCTGCAGTTACTGCTGCTGCTGCAGTTGCTGCTGCTGCTGCACTTGCTGCTGCTGCTGCACTTGCTGCTGCTGCTGCACTTGCTGCCTTATCCATTTTAATATAACACTATGTATTATTCTACCCACCCTAATGTGTATCACACTGCTATATATTTACTATACAATTACGACACCATACATTACTCTGCACACTGCACCATGCCAGTGAGTGGAACGCGGTCTGAAAGTCACCGTAAACGTGAACACAATCAGTTAAGATCCGAAATGGTTTATTACGTCCTTCCAATGATTGCTAAGCCAGAATCCATCTTCTCGGTTGAAATTGTCTCTGTGTTTGTATATGTGGATCGCCTCATGAACGAATCTCTCATGATAGCCAGATGGCTTGCAGAGAACCTCTGTCTTGGAGAAGTCAATGTCATGTGAGCCCACTGAATTGTAACAGTGATCTGCCACGGCTGAGGTGTTTGTCCTACCGTGTTTCAGGTCTGCCTTATGTTCACCGATGCGGTCCGAGACATGTCGTTTGGTTTCTCCAATGTAACTGCTACCACAGAGGCAACTTAGTTTGTAGACGCCAGGGTACTGTATGTCTGGAACCACATCTTTTACAGACGGGACCAGATCACGGATTTTATGTACTGTGTTGAATCGGACCTGGATCTTGTGTTTAATCAGGATTTTGGAGATCTTTTTTGTGACCCCAGCAATGTAGGGTAAGGTGATGTTCTTGAAAGGCTCCTCAACAGGATCCTTTTTGATGGTTGGAGTGATGGCCTTGCGGATTGTGTAGTCGGAGTAACCATTAGCCTTAAGAGCGAGGCGTACGTGTTTGAGTTCACTGCCAATGTGTTCCTGGTCGGAAATGCATTGGGCTCTATGGTATAGAGTCTTGATGAGGGAATTCTTCTGGGATGGATGGTGGTGGGAATCCGGTTTTAGGTAAGCATCCGTATGGGTGGCTTTCCTGTAGACAGAGTGGCTCATTGAACCATCAGGTCTCCTTTTAATTAGGACATCCAAAAAGGGTAGCTTGCCATCTCTTTCGACTTCCATGGTAAATTTGATGGCTGGGTGTATGGAATGGATGTGGTCGAGAAATTGTTGTAGCCAACATCTTCATGGAGAAATTTGAGACTGACGCCATCAAGACTGCCACTCTACGCCCGACCTTATGGAAGAGGTACGTAGATGACACTTTTGTCATCTGGCCACATGGCCGGCCTGCTCTAGACCAATTTCTCGACCACATCAATTCTATACACCCAGCCATCAGATTCACCATGGAAGTCGAAAGAGATGGCAAGCTACCCTTTTTGGATGCCCTAATTAAAAGGAGACCTGATGGTTCAATGAGCCACTCTGTCTACAGGAAAGCCACCCATACGGATGCTTACCTAAAACCGGATTCCCACCACCATCCATCCCAGAAGAATTCCCTCATCAAGCCTCTATACCATAGAGCCCAATGCATTTCCGACCAGGAACACATTGGCAGTGAACTCAAACACGTACGCCAAGCTCTTAAGGCTAATGGTTACTCCGACTACACAATCCGCAAGGCCATCACTCCAACCATCAAAAAGGATCCTGTTGAGGAGCCTTTCAAGACCATCACCTTACCCTACATTGCTGGGGTCACAAAAAAGATCTCCAAAATCCTGATTAAACACAAGATCCAGGTCCGATTCAACACAGTACATAAAATCCGTGATCTGGTCCCGTCTGTAAAAGATGTGGTTCCAGACATACAGTACCCTGGCGTCTACAAACTAAGTTGCCTCTGTGGTAGGAGTTACATTGGAGAAACCAAACGACATGTCTCGGACCGCATCCGTGAACATAAGGCAGACCTGAAACACGGTAGGACAAACACCTCAGCCGTGGCAGATCACTGTTACAATTCAGTGGGCTCACATGACATTGACTTCTCCAAGACAGAGGTTCTCTGCAAGCCATCTGGCTATCATGAGAGATTCGTTCATGAGGCGATCCACATATACAAACACAGAGACAATTTCAACCGAGAAGATGGATTCTGGCTTAGCAATCATTGGAAGGACGTAATAAACCATTTCGGATCTTAACTGATTGTGTTCACGTTTACGGTGACTTTCAGACCGCGTTCCACTCACTGGCATGGTGCAGTGTGCAGAGTAATGTATGGTGTCGTAATTGTATAGTAAATATATAGCAGTGTGATACACATTAAGGTGGGTAGAATAATACATAGTGTTATATTAAAATGGATAAGGCAGCAACTGCAGCAGCAGCAAGTGCAGCAGCAGCAGCAACTGCAGCAGCAGCAGTAACTGCAGCAGCAGCAGCAACTGCAACAGCAGCAGCAACTGCAACAGCAGCAGAAACTGCAGCAGCAGCAACTGCAGCAGCAGCAGCAACTGCAGCTCCCTTTGATGCTGTTAATCCTGCATAATGCACATGCATATGCAGTACTAATCACATTCCTGCATTTCCCATAAATATGCTAAATTCCTCTTGATATGCAAATTCCTTTGTCAATGCGCCCAGCTTATATATATGCTCCAAGCTCGTGTGCTGTTTCATTCAGACTCTGTCGCCTCGACGGACCTGGTTTTCACCTGAGGACGGCTGCTTGCGTTGTGGCCGAAACGTCGTGAGAATAATTTTATTATGTTTTATTTTTTATTATTTTATTACTTCCCTTCTACGTGACTTTACCGAAAGAACCAAGAAGATATTATATATGTTGACAGAATAATTCTTTAAAAAAATAATATTTAAAAAAATAAAAAGGGGGTATATACACAACACCTGACGTGCAGCCCCCGACAATACACACATGTGTAATAATGGTCGTTGAAGCGACTTCTGGAATCCTTCACGCTGCTGACAGGCAGCGTGAGAGGGATAGAGAGAGACACGCGCGCAGCCACGTGGAAACTTGGACCTCCGCTCTCGCGTGGCCTCCTCCTCTGTTCGTTCCAGTTCTGACCACGTGTTGTTCGTCTCCACCCCTATTTGATACCCGGGTCACGTGGTACGTTTCCACCAATCCTGGTTAGCCTCTATGGAATCTTCCAGACTCCTTCGTAGGCTCCCGGGACCACGCCCCTGACTCGTTTTCCCATTGGCTGTGGCTAAAGCCAGCAGAACCAATCCTCTACAAACAGCTGTCACCTTTCCATTACATCAGGGCCACGCCCCTAGGCTTCCCCCCATTGGCTATGGACCAGGACCGGCAGAGCCAATAATCGTGACGAGTTGTAATCCGTCAACGACCCGGATATAACCTCACATTACACATGTGAAAACACCCCATCATGCTGTCAAACCCAATGGTTTCAAATATGAGGTGGCTCTTTCACTGATAATGTCTTATTCGCGAAAGTGGCCCCCCTCCGAAAATTAGTGAATAACACCGTTTTAGGTCAAGAATTGGCCAAATAAATTAGGTATTATATGCTTATGTTTTTAAATGTTCGTAATAAAACTATATTTATGCCACCAGCTGAATGAGTGGGTGACGTTCTTCTCACGGCAGCTACTGCAGCTTCAGCTGGACATGATAGAGAAGGACTATGGTGAACGGGAGACCCGCGAGCTACGGTCCCGGTTTCAGGTTCGTAAGCCATTTCACTCTCGCCCTTAATACATGCAGCAGTGTAGAGCATCATGTGCACAGCCATATGGGAAACCCATTTTATCGCAATGGGTTTTCGAGGTGGCTTTAAAGGTAAAGTGGTGTTTCACATGCAGGCTTTCGCGACCAATATTATTCATGATAAAGTTTTTTTTGGGTTAGATCGCGTAAGCGTAAATGCGTCGTACACCCATATCCACCCAACACAGCCAATTAGTAATGTTTCTGACATGAACAGAACGTGCCATTTATGTTATTACTTCGGCACTCTAGTGTGTTAGAGAGCAAACGCAGAACATTTACAAACGAGTACGACCTTTCGCTGGTGATTACAACCAGCATCATCAAGCAATTGCCAGAAGCGTTCTGGCTTCATACAAACTGTGATGTTTCCCAGCAAATATAGCTCTTTTGCCAAGGTTTGCACATGCATACTACGTGAAGTTATGTTTCTAAATGATTTGTGGCGTTAAGTTTCACGTGTAAAGCCAATTTTTGTTTCAAAAAACCAATGTTTTTTCTTTTCATTATTACTTATGGAATAAATTGAAGGCTGCATGTAACTTTTGTTGAATTTGACTTTTGTACCAAAGTAGTGCAAAGTCATAGTCGCATGTTCGAATTCCTTTGGATGAACCCACAGATTTGGCTGGCATAAGAATGTCTTGCAATTATATGGCTTGCTTCCAACGCAGAATATAGTTTTATCCTTCTGTAATAAAAGGACTCAGACACTTCTCTCTGACTCCGTGTCCTTTATTTGGGGTTCGCGTTCTCCTTCCCACACGGCACTCCTCCTGAGACTCTCTCCCTGGCAGCCCCACATCTGCCTTCGCTCCCGTGGCCTTCCACGCTCCTGCAGCTCCGCTGCAGGCTCTTGGTACAGCCCTCTGGCTGCTCCCCCAGCAGCTCCATCGCTGCTCCTTGTTCCTCCGTGCGTGGCGATCTCGCCACCTCCCAATGTCAGCCCTTCGTGGCCTCTATGGCTATCTCGCCATTTCCTACCTCAGCCCTTCGTGGCCTCTGTGGCTATCTCGCCATTTCCTACCTCAGCCCTTCGTGGCCTCTGTGGCTATCTCGCCACTTCCTACCTCAATCCTCCACTCTCTCTTCCACCCCGCTGGCTGGCGCCGTCATGAGCCCCTCAGCCACCAGGCTGAGGCACGGCGACCACCCAACGTGTTCACCACCCTTCACTCCCCCGACTGCCCCAGATAGCTTCCTGTCTCCCCGCTATAACTTCTCCCCCACGTCACCCTGACTCCTCCCTCTCGGATCGTCATATCCGCCCCGCCCATTTACGCCCGCATTACACTACCCTCCCCCGTAGAGAAAATCCCAGCCGTCCTCGGCTGAAACAGAACAAAATAATGCGGGCGAAGGCATCACAAACAGGAGTCCCCCAGACACAACGGAGATTATAACAACAACAACACAAGCAACGAAAGGGGAGGTATCAGGAACTGGAACAGAACACCGGCCTGTCCTCCGCGCAACATCAACAAGAATAAAAATGGCACAATGAACAAAAACGGCAACTGACACGCAAGAACGGCCAACGCGCACAATCCAGAAATGTGATGTTTTAGTGCGTGTCCATGTTGCAGTTCCATCCGCTCGGCTCAAGTCCAACGTCAAAGAGCAAGTGGTAGAGCAGAATGACGAACGGCGCTCAATTGCTCCTTCAAGTCCTCATCCAGCTAGCACACCAGGTAACACCCAGTGCGACGGGAGCTGAAGAATCTGTGACGAGAAGGAGAATCCAATCCCCTGAGGCACAGCACAACAACGCACATCCGCATGTCGTACACGACAGCCACCCGGCCTCAGGGTAGTGGAGATGATGTAAATCCAGCCCGCTTAAAAAAACTCCCCATAAATACCCAAAATAACGCAATGGATGCCCCATTATTTACATTTTAACAACAATATTATTTACACGTGACAACAACAACAACAAAATTTCCTGCTCTTACCCACCAGCAGTCCTCCCTTGAGGACCAGCACAGACATCGCACGTACACAGCATGTACCCACGGTCACTCTCAGCAACCCAACAAAACGCCTAATCGCACACCCTCGCGTGGAGAGAGCCACGCTCCCCAGCGGTAATGTTTAACTCGCCCTAACCCCCACCGTGGTCGTCAACCCACAGCAACATCCACTGACCATACTCTCAGCTAGTGCAATTTCGGGGATGAGCAGCAACTCGGCCACGCTCCTCCCTTACTATCCCATCAGAGATGGACACACACCAGCCTCGTATAGTCCGATGCTTTATAGCCCAGGGAAGGTTCATCCCCCAGCAATGCCAGACCCCCTGTACTCCCCCCACGGGGCAATGTTCTCTTATAGAGACAATAACACCCTAACCCAGATCCCGTGAGCCCCCGGCACACCAGGTTCAGTCTGCCCCCGCACAACTGAACCATGACTCCCCGAGCCATATGAGCACATGGCCCATTAGTTTAAGACATACCACGGAGGTTTCGCCTCCGGGCTGTCAGGTCAGCCATCAGCCATAGGCCGATGTGACCACAACTCGTGCATCACCCAATCAACAATGGCAGGCATAACAGATGGAATATTTGCCCCACCCCGGTTTTTCCCGCGCGCTCAAGAATGGCGTCCCCCTTCGCCCAGCGCGTTCGCGCAATCTCTCGCGCGCACTCAAAATGGCGGCCCTTTCCGCAAAGCGCATCGTCACCATACCCCGCTTGCGCGCAAAATGGCGGCCCAACGTGCGAACACGTGGCCAGTTTTCTCCATTCGTGCACCCCAGCTTCCCTTAACTGGGGGTCACAAGACGCATCCCCCGTCACGTTATAACAACCCCACCAACGATAGACGCACAGCCCCAGCTTGCTGCGCACAGCTGTCATATCGTGGAATTTTTAACCAATATTTTACCAACCACATTGGTTACACAACCCAACTCGCCAAGCAACTCGTGGCTGCATGCGATCAACCGAAAACGCGACGCCACTTGGCGCCAATTTACGGTCCCATTAGCATTAACCTTTGAGACACCCACAACGGCGTCATCGCGCACCCTCATTTTCAAAAAGCTCAATTACCCCTATAATATACACGCAATCTCGTGTGCACAACACCCATACAACCAAATTTTATGGTCCCCCTCTATAATATACACGCAATCTCGTGTGCACAACAACCATACAACCAAATATTTGGGTCCCCCTCGAATTTGTTAGCAATTTCCAACAGGTACGCACAATATAATAACAATCTCAATTCCAATAGTCAACCACTGCATCGCACCCCATAACCATACAGAACGGTATAACAGCACATGCAATCAGCATATCGCGATCGCACGCGTACATTTAAGCACAATAGCAAGCAGATCTGCAGGCAACCAACACACCATTAATCCTGTCGTAACTTTGCAGCAACAACACAATTATTCTCTCTCTTGCAACAATCGCATCGCACACAGCACCTCGCAGCACAATACACCAAAAAATATATATTATTTTTTTCCAATTAAGCCCATCGCACAAGGTAACCCACAAATAATACAGCGCAAGATACCCGACGCTCCCAAGTTAATAATTAACTTCACCATCAAGATAACAACTCCACGCAGCAGCGCACACACACAATTTGACACTCAGCAAATACAGCAGACTCTCCGTCCATTCTCAACACACGCACACACTTACATTGACACCAAGCAACAAGCAGATAGCGCGTTCATCGTTATTACACACACATACAGACAGTCCGAACCGCGCTCCGCACAATCGAGTCATAAGAGAAAACCAAAATAGCCCCCCCCCCGGCCCTCGAAAGATGAGTGAGGTGTGTGTTAAGGCCGGGTGCGTATCGTTATGACTCGCCCGGGGCTGCAGCAAGAAGAGGACGGCAGGGTGGCAACTTGAGACGCCTCGCAGAACTCGTTCGGCGACTTGACGGCTCCGTTGTCACGCACCCGAACCAGGACGGGAAGCTCCCGCCCCAGCAGCTGCAGCATCGGCGTCTTCTCCTCGCAGCACCCCCTCGAAAAACAGCAGCTCACAGCAGGCTGCTCACCCCGCGGCACCTCCAGATGGCAGCGCAAGGCTGCCTCTCCGCCGCGATGTTGAAGATGGCGGCGTCCTCCCGCCGCGGTGAAGACAAGATGGCGGCTTCCCGCCGTTTCTCCCCTGCCACGCCCAAGATGGCGTCTTCGTGCCACGTGGCAATGGCGCTGGCAGCGCAGGAAAGGCAGAGGCCTGCGGATCACCACCGGGCCTCCCCGACGTCGTCCTCGGCGTGGTGAACTCACACAGTCGCGCCAGCACGATTTTCAAGGTCCCCATCTGCATCACCATCTGTCTCCATCGTAAGTTGGCATCCTCCGGCACAGACAGGTCCACCGACGCGGCGACACCTTGCTCACCCGGACCCGTACTCGTTCCAGAACGGATCTCCTCTTCCATCGCAGGCAGGTCCACTGTCTGAGGAAGGTCGTCGTCGTCGGATGATGTAGCAGGAATATTTTTTTTTCTTCTTTCTCTCAGTTGTTTTGAGATGCCGTTTCACTTCTGACTCCAGTGTAATAAAAGGACTCAGACACTTCTCTCTGACTCCGTGTCCTTTATTTGGGGTTCGCGTTCTCCTTCCCACACGGCACTCCTCCTGAGACTCTCTCCCTGGCAGCCCCACATCTGCCTTCGCTCCCGTGGCCTTCCACGCTCCTGCAGCTCCGCTGCAGGCTCTTGGTACAGCCCTCTGGCTGCTCCCCCAGCAGCTCCATCGCTGCTCCCTGTTCCTCCGTGCGTGGCGATCTCGCCACCTCCCAATGTCAGCCCTTCGTGGCCTCTATGGCTATCTCGCCATTTCCTACCTCAGCCCTTCGTGGCCTCTGTGGCTATCTCGCCATTTCCTACCTCAGCCCTTCGTGGCCTCTGTGGCTATCTCGCCACTTCCTACCTCAATCCTCCACTCTCTCTTCCACCCCGCTGGCTGGCGCCGTCATGAGCCCCTCAGCCACTAGGCTGAGGCACGGCGACCACCCAACGTGTTCACCACCCTTCACTCCCCCGACTGCCCCAGATAGCTTCCTGTCTCCCCGCTATAACTTCTCCCCCACGTCACCCTGACTCCTCCCTCTCGGATCGTCATATCCGCCCCGCCCATTTACGCCCGCATTACACTTCGATGCTGATTTAACATTGAGGTACCTTTATAGTTAGATGTTTAATAGAGGTGCATTCGGAGCAGTCTGCATCTTTACGTGTACCACATTCACTTTGAGATAAGGTCTTCAGTGCCAAAAAGCCTGCAAACGGCTTCTTACAGCCTTGTCTGCACTACTATCTTTCCACGAGCTTTCCAGTTAAGTTGTTTCATTCATAGTCGTACAGCACAGACAGTCCTCGACTTTCGAAAACCCCACTTACAAATATCCACACTTCCAGCGCCCATGAGAAGTTATTTGAAACATCAAATTACAACGCGAACTCGCACTTACCAATTAAACCGCGGAAGAATTTTGTTCAGCGTAGCGAGCCTTGGCGAGATGTAAGCGAATCAGCCTCACGCTGGGAGGCTGTCCATCCGAACCCGGCAACTGGAGTTGGATTCCCACTCATGGTCACCAACACCATCAGTGAAGATTATCCGAACCGGTTCTGGGCCTCCCCGAACTCGACTCGGCGGCTTCAAATGAGTACTTGGTGCGTTGTGTAAACATCGCCACTGGGCGAGACAAAGACGGCCAAGCGTAGTGATGTCCACCCACCACCCTCTCGTGTGCCGTTCCGGTCTTCATAGATGCTGCTCGCTAATGTGAAGGCAATACGAAGGATCAGATGAATAAAAAAATATTATATTTTTATATACAGTATTTAAGTGATTTGTTTACATTTCTATGAGCACTCCTATGGTGATATTTTGTATTGTTTTTGTAACGTTTTGACCAGCCCTTACTGGATAACTGAAAATAAATCTCAATAGCTCATAGGATTCCTCCTCCAGTATATAAATACATATTCATATTGTGGACGTGGGGCTTTAACCCTGGGGTGAGCTTGGCCTGACACGTGGGGGCGTGGCTTGACCGACAGTGGGCGGTGCATGGTCGTGGGGCGTGGCTTAACCCGAAAGTTTGAGGGGCCGCGCAATAACAAAGGGGGCTTGGCGTCTCACCCTGAGTGACACCTGAGCTGACCAATCACAGAGGAGACCGCGATCGCCGGACTACAAGCCAGAGAAGCGCGCTCCTTTAAAGTTAACAACAACATTGTTAAATGTAAGTAGCGCCTCTCTATTATTGTTTTATTTGTTTAATACATCACTTGTGGTGCAATGAGTCGAGTCATATGATACAATTACCTTGCTAAACATGGCTAAGCTTTTAATAAGGGGCGCCGCGGTGGCGAGATGTTAACTACCTCGCCTGGCCTACAGGAGCGTGTAGGTTCCATCCCGATCCTGACGCCTGCTCTCTATTTGTATATATTTTTTCCCCGTGGTCACATAGATTTTCTCTTGGTCCTTTGGTTTTCCCCTCCACATTTAAAAACGTGAGTTTAGAGTTTTTGGTTGCCATAAATGTCCACATGATAAGCCACTTCGTTGAGCTATCACTTGTGTCTAGGTCGCTTCTGATAAAAGCTATACAGCTCAAGTGGGCCTTACCTGGTAAAATAAAAATAGTTTATAGTTTAGTTTATAGTTCATAAGAACTCGTGGCCAAGGGTCAGTGTCTACTTCAAATATTGTTCAGGCTCTCGAGACCTCTAGAGTTATTCGTGATGTTTTACATTTGGTTAGTTTTGAGCATAATCGCAACCTTATATAATTATTACGTGATACACACACTGAATATACGCACATAAGCATCGTGTACACGTGTGCCGTGTCCTCTATTGTCTACATAGACGGCTTGTGCTAACGAGAGAATGGTCATGACGTACAATGTCGTGACATGTATCAGCCATTTGTCGATCCAGCGTTTTGATAGAGGCCTCCCCCACACCATGTCGTTCGTGGGAGTTGTTTAACCATACTTCGCCATGCTGGTCAATGCGGGTTTGTGAAGTGAGGAGGCCCAGAAACTATATGCAGATACGAGTTGGCCTGTGCTTGCAACTGCGGCATTACATTCTCATTTTAAAATAAATTACACATCTTCAAGTATAGTTTAATACTCTTGGATCTTTCGGTAAAGTCACGTAGAAGGGAAATAATAAAATTATAAAAAAATAAAACAATACAATTCTCACGACGTTTCGGCCACAAGACAAGCAGCCGTCCTCACAGCTGCTTGTGTTGTTTGTGTTGTGGCCGAAACGTGAGAATTTTATTATGTTTTATTTGTATTATTTCCCTTCTACGTTACTTTACCGAAAGATCCAAGAACATGAATCCCTGCAGTCACGAAAGCTTTAAATCGAAAGAAAACAACTTGATTTGAATGCTTTGTTGAGCAGGGAATGCTTTATTGAGTTTGTGGGTTGAATCTATCTGTGCAGAGTTGTGTTATTTCCCCATATGAGGTGGGGGTCTCTCTGGGTTCCACTCACACAAACATATCAATGCAATGGGACCTTTCTGAAAAAGCTGTATTTAGACTCAATGAGGCTTTCCTGGGTAACTAGTTAATATTGTAATGATTATCATGAGAGATAATGAAGTTCACTTGAGTGCCATTAACAGCATTCTTTGGTTATTTCGATAAGTCACGTAGATAGAAAAAATATAATAATAAAAGTAAAAAAATAAAACTACGACGTTTCAATCACAAGCGATCGTCTTTTTTTTCCTGAAGACGATCGCTTGTGTTGTGATCATAACGTCATAGTTTATATTTTTTGTTATTTACTTTTATTATTATTTTCCGAAAGAACCAAAGAATATGAATTCCTGCAGTCACGAAAGTTTTAAGCCATTAATAGTACTATATTTTAATGAAGACTATTTAGTGGGTTGTTTGGAAAAAAGTGTCCATTCTCAAAACTTTTTGACGGGCCCTCATACAGAAATGATATTACAATCTTATATGGAGATTGCGAGTCAGAGTGTTGTGAATAGTGGACTGAACGTATGGTGCCATCATTATCTTGTTGTTGTGTAAAAACATAAAGGCCTATTTGGTGGGTAACATTATGAAAATGGAGGAAGTTAGTCATTGTTGTTAAGAAACAAAATCCAATATGGGTGGATCAGAGGAGTAAAATCGTAGATGATAGGAACTGCAATATTGTGGAGTTCTGGTATAATAAATTGTATATATGAATCTTATGTCACCTTATGGTATGCTTTTGTGAGTACACATATGACATGGGTGTAATGCGCGTGACCTTTGTCTTTTGTTTCAGATGTGTGAGAGCAACTCCGCTGCGAGTCATGGTGCTGGGAGAATTGCCTTTACCATCGATGGCACTTCACCAGCATACGTCTCAAGCCCACCTCAATCCGATAGAGTTACTAGAGTGAAAAAACGAATCTCTTGTGATGTCTGTGGGAAAACATTCCAACTGGCATGGTGCCTAGATTCCCAAATGAGAAAGCACAAGAAGACGCGTGACCAATGGTGCGGCATCTGCGGACAATGCTTTGATCAGCCAGGCAAATTCACAAAGCATATGGAGACCCACGAAAAGAACTACATGATAAAGGGTGCACCAGGTTTGGTGAATAACCGCAGTTTTGCCAATGCGGTGTTGAATCCACCGTCGCCCTATGAGATGTGCTCAGTCTGCGGATTTGTGTGTCATATTGAAATCCTGAAAACTCACAAAGTCTTCACGCACAGTTCTTGTACAGACCGAAGCCTGAACATGATTACGCTTCGACAGAAGATAGCGGCGTTAAGATAAATTACGTGAAATTCAATTTTCTTGAATACTTTGGCTTAGTTCCACGTCAAGAAACTGCTTCACAAGTCAGTGAGAATAAACCATACGCTGCTCTCGATCCTATTACGAGCATGAAAGTGTTGATTGCCTTGCAACAGAAGAAGGAAAAGCGAAGTGGACCTAAGTCTGTTAAAAGTAAAAAGACCACCACCAGCGGAAACAATTGCAGCAGTAGCAACAGCCAGAATTCGGACATCAAGAGGATGGACTGCACGGAAGCAGGAGGCTGCGTTGAGAAGAGCATCCCCAAGGTGGATGAACCCAACCTGGAATCTTTGGGTACGTAATGCACACTACATTTCATTTGGATGTAATTGATAGTTTCACAAATTAAGTAATGTATGCATATGTTGACCATATTTGTATGCCTGTGCTGAGGAGTCTAGAGATGTGATGTGGTGCTGCTAGGATGTTGTGTTAAACTCTGGGTTTCAGCCACTTACCCATGATTAAACTGGCTTCTCATTAATGGTCTCATCCCAGTTACCAAACACTTCCAGCAAACACTTCTGATGTCGCGTGTCATGTAGGAAATTGCAATAACCTCCTAGTGGATTAAAAAACGGTCACGAAGGGATGTCATGAGTAGTGCAATGATATCTCCTTCCACGAGCTGTTCTCTTACATGAGGTGGTTCACTGCTGTGTGAGAGTTGCACAGGGATACTTCATCTCATGAACATGGTGCCAATAGCACCATTGGAATAGAACTGAACAAAATACATTGTTTGCCAAATTCCAAAAAGTATCTGTTAATTTTAGATTTGAAGCTTTCGTGACTGCAAGGATTCATATTCTTAGGTTTTTTCGGTAAAGTCACGTAGGTAAAACATTAAAATTAATAAAAGTAAAATTAAAATAAAATCACGACGTTTCGGAGGCAACACAAGCTTCCGTCTTCAGGTGGAACCGTCACAGCCACGACAGCTGTATCAAGTAAATGAGAGATTGCAGGAGCTACCACTCCGTTTATATAATGGTTGGAGAGGGGGGGAAGGGCCAAGTACAGCACACGTTTTATTCATATGGTAAGGTGAGGCTTAAGAGGGTGAGCCTTTGTTATGGAGAGGTACGGTTTGTGACTCAACCTGGCCTACCTAACAATAGGGTGAAAAGGAGAAAACAATTAAACATGGTAAAACAAGCCTGGCTGTCTATCAATAACCTGTAATAGTTGTCTGTCAAATAAGATTGGCCAAATAAGTGTAGTTAAATCTTTTTTGCATGGTTAATCACATCTTTCCAATGATTACTCAGTTTGTAACCATCATCACGGTTGAAATTATGTCGTGTTTGTATATTTGTATGGCTTCGTGTACAAACCTTTGATGGTAGCCAGGAGGTTTGTTGAGAACCTTGGTCTCGGAAAAGACAATTTCATGAGAGCCCACCGAGTTGTAGCAATGATCGGCAACGGCCGAAGAATCAGTTCTGCCGTGTTTCAGATCTGACTTGTGCTCGCGGACACGATCAGAAACATGACGTTTCGTTTCTCCAATGTAGCAATCACCACAAATGCAACTCAATTTGTAGACTCCAGGATACTGTAAGTCAGGAAACGACATCCTTCACAGATGGAATCAGATCACGGATTTTATGCACTGTACTGAATCGGACTTGGATCTTATGTTTGTTTAGAATTTTGGAGATCTTTTGGTCACGTCTGCTATGTATGGTAACGTGATAGTTTTGGTCGGAGTTCATGTGGCTGTGTCTGTGTGGTGGGAGAAACAGCTTGGCGGGATAGTGCGGTCAGAGTATCCATTCATCCTGAGGGCCCGATGTACATGTCTTAATTCACCGGCCAGGTGGTGTCAGAAATGCCATGGGCTCTGTGGTATAGCGTTTTGATGAGAGAATTCTTTGAGATGGGTGGTGGTGGGAATCCGGTTTCAAGTAGGAATCTGTGTGGGTGGCTTTCCTGGAGACAGAATGTCCCAAGGATCCGTCAGGCCTCCTCTGCATCAGAACTGATTCTTCGGCCGTTGCCGATCATTGCTACAACTCGGTGGGCTCTCATGAAATTGTCTTTTCCCAAGACCAAGATTCTCTCCAAACCTCCTGGCTACCATCAAAGGTTTGTACACGAAGCCATACAAATAACAAACACAGACATAATTTCAACCGTGATGATGGTTACAAACTGAGTAATCATTGGAAAGATGTATTAATCATGCAAAAAAGATTTACCTACACTTATTTGGCCAATCTTATTTGACAGA
>NW_026892141.1:218899-239098 GCF_015708825.2 Lethenteron reissneri
ACGAGATTTGGTGGAGCCGGAGCCCTTGACGATCTGTGGTGGAGCCGAAGCCCTGGCGACGAGATGAGATGAGATGGGGGCCAGAGCCCCTGACGAGACTTGGTGGAGCCGGAGCCCTTGATGATCTGCTTTGGATGGATTATTCCTCGGCTTATATTGGGAAATTCCACTCAGTTTCCCGAGTTGTTCAAAAGGCTGTGTCATAAAACATTCCTGTGGGGGTGAACCATCTGCGTCCGTGTGTGTGTCGTGTGCGTGTCCGTCCGTGTGTTTCGCGTGCGTGTTTGTCCGTGTGTTTATTAGCTTTGAAGACACAGCTGTGTGTCGTTCTGGAAGAAGGGGTGGGGTGGGGGCCTCGCGACGGCGCCACCTAAGTTATTCATTAACCAGACCGATGATTCCCGTTCGCATCGAGTTATATATAAAAACAATATTCGAATCCCTGTTTTTGTTACTGAATAATATTTGTCGCGAAAACCTACGCGTTAAGCGAGCTTAATTATTCCCTCCCTTGCTCGGGGATCATATCTTTTGTCTCACACAGCTTAAGTTGTTTTGGTTTGGAAGTTGAAATGCGATTTATTTCCATTATGCCCAAGTTATGCCGAAACCGTGTTCACGATGTTTCATCGTGATTTGATTTCTTTATGGGGAGATGTTATTTGCTCGTGTGCGCAAATCTTGCTGTCCGTGCTGCGGGGAGACAAAGACGGCTGTGCTCCAACAGTTGGAGCACCCTGCGCGTGTGTTTATTTATTTAGTTTTAAGAGCATCTGCTTCTGTTAATTCCTTTCTCGAGCCGTCGCCTGCTCGCCCCGAACTTTTATGAGGGCCATTTCCCGGCGCTGTGTGTGTGCTCTGTTTCTCTCGGGAAGACAAAGACGACCGTGAGCTGCTCGCTTCCCCTGGAGTGTTGCGTTTTGGTTAATTATGATAGACTTCTCCGCCCTTAACTCTCCTAGGAGATCCACTATAATTTCGTACTTATTTATTTGACTTAGCCTTTTTTGTTATTAATTTTTTTTCTTAGGAGTGACCCTGACTGCCATAATTATTATTTGATGCTTCGGCCCGTATTCGTAGAAAATTATTAATGGTAAATAATGTCAGTATTGAATTAACAAATGAGGATTCACGACCCTGGTGCAGACTGTCGTCTGGTTTCCAATTGGAGTAAGGATAGATACTGTTTGCTTACTCTTCATGGCTAAGTTGGTAACTTGTTTATCTAACATGGTTCAAAACCCGTCTGTGCTTTTTGTCGTCAATGCTGTTTCTTTGTTAAGAATATAATTATCTCTTCCTCCGTGGTGCCTGGTTTTGTAAGGCTTTTTAACGAAAGGGTGTCATTCTAACCCCCCCCCCCCGCCTGCAATTCTCCCCTCTCTTGTTCCTCTTGTGTGAAATTCGGGGAGTTTTTATGACCTTGATTGCCCTCTTTCATGCCCTCTTTCCTTTGAAATGAGGTATGCGCGCATCTGTGGAAGTGTGGGGGCGTGTTCGTTCCACGTTGCCCCGTGTCTATTAAAAAAACTATATTATATATTTTTGATTTAAAGCTTTCGTGACTGCAGGGATTCATCTTCTTGGTTCTTTCGGTAAAGTCACGTAGAAGGGAAGTAATAAAATAATAAAAAATAAAACATAATAAAATTATTCTCACGACGTTTCGGCCACAACGCAAGCAGCCGTCCTCAGGTGAAAACCAGGTCCGTCGAGGCGACAGAGTCTGAATGAAACAGCACACGAGCTTGGAGCATATATATAAGCTGGGCGCATTGACAAAGGAATTTGCATATCAAGAGGAATTTAGCATATTTATGGGAAATGCAGGAATGTGATTAGTACTGCATATGCATGTGCATTATGCAGGATTAACAGCATCAAAGGGAGCTGCAGTTGCTGCTGCTGCTGCTGCAGTTGCTGCTGCTGCAGTTTCTGCTGCTGTTGCAGTTGCTGCTGCTGCTGCAGTTACTGCTGCTGCTGCAGTTGCTGCTGCTGCACTTGCTGCTGCTGCTGCACTTGCTGCCTTATCCATTTTAATATAACACTATGTATTATTCTACCCACCCTAATGTGTATCACACTGCTATATATTTACTATACAATTACGACACCATACATTACTCTGCACACTGCACCATGCCAGTGAGTGGAACGCGGTCTGAAAGTCACCGTAAACGTGAACACAATCAGTTAAGATCCGAAATGGTTTATTACGTCCTTCCAATGATTGCTAAGCCAGAATCCATCTTCTCGGTTGAAATTGTCTCTGTGTTTGTATATGTGGATCGCCTCATGAACGAATCTCTCATGATAGCCAGATGGCTTGCAGAGAACCTCTGTCTTGGAGAAGTCAATGTCATGTGAGCCCACTGAATTGTAACAGTGATCTGCCACGTCTGAGGTGTTTGTCCTACCGTGTTTCAGGTCTGCCTTATGTTCACGGATGCGGTCCGAGACATGTCGTTTGGTTTCTCCAATGTAACTGCTACCACAGAGGCAACTTAGTTTGTAGACGCCAGGGTACTGTATATCTGGAACCACATCTTTTACAGACGGGACCAGATCACGGATTTTATGTACTGTGTTGAATCGGACCTGGATCTTGTGTTTAATCAGGATTTTGGAGATCTTTTTTGTGACCCCAGCAATGTAGGGTAAGGTGATGGTCTTGAAAGGCTCCTCAACAGGATCCTTTTTGATGGTTGGAGTGATGGCCTTGCGGATTGTGTAGTCGGAGTAACCATTAGCCTTAAGAGCTTGGCGTACGTGTTTGAGTTCACTGCCAATATGTTCCTGGTCGGAAATGCATTGGGCTCTATGGTATAGAGGCTTGATGAGGGAATTCTTCTGGGATGGATGGTGGTGGGAATCCGGTTTTAGGTAAGCATCCGTATGGGTGGCTTTCCTGTAGACAGAGTGGCTCATTGAACCATCAGGTCTCCTTTTAATTAGGGCATCCAAAAAGGGTAGCTTGCCATCTCTTTCGACTTCCATGGTGAATCTGATGGCTGGGTGTATAGAATTGATGTGGTCGAGAAATTGGTCTAGAGCAGGCCGGCCATGTGGCCAGATGACAAAAGTGTCATCTACGTACCTCTTCCATAAGGTCGGGCGTAGAGTGGCAGTCTTGATGGCGTCAGTCTCAAATTTCTCCATGAAGATGTTGGCTACAACAATTTCTCGACCACATCAATTCCATACACCCAGCCATCAAATTTACCATGGAAGTCGAAAGAGATGGCAAGCTACCCTTTTTGGATGTCCTAATTAAAAGGAGACCTGATGGTTCAATGAGCCACTCTGTCTACAGGAAAGCCACCCATACGGATGCTTACCTAAAACCGGATTCCCACCACCATCCATCCCAGAAGAATTCCCTCATCAAGACTCTATACCATAGAGCCCAATGCATTTCCGACCAGGAACACATTGGCAGTGAACTCAAACACGTACGCCAAGCTCTTAAGGCTAATGGTTACTCCGACTACACAATCCGCAAGGCCATCACTCCAACCATCAAAAAGGATCCTGTTGAGGAGCCTTTCAAGACCATCACCTTACCCTACATTGCTGGGGTCACAAAAAAGATCTCCAAAATCCTGATTAAACACAAGATCCAGGTCCGATTCAACACAGTACATAAAATCCGTGATCTGGTCCCGTCTGTAAAAGATGTGGTTCCAGACATACAGTACCCTGGCGTCTACAAACTAAGTTGCCTCTGTGGTAGCAGTTACATTGGAGAAACCAAACGACATGTCTCGGACCGCATCCGTGAACATAAGGCAGACCTGAAACACGGTAGGACAAACACCTCAGCCGTGGCAGATCACTGTTACAATTCAGTGGGCTCACATGACATTGACTTCTCCAAGACAGAGGTTCTCTGCAAGCCATCTGGCTATCATGAGAGATTCGTTCATGAGGCGATCCACATATACAAACACAGAGACAATTTCAACCGAGAAGATGGATTCTGGCTTAACAATCATTGGAAGGACGTAATAAACCATTTCGGATCTTAACTGATTGTGTTCACGTTTACGGTGACTTTCAGACCGCGTTCCACTCACTGGCATGGTGCAGTGTGCAGAGTAATGTATGGTGTCGTAATTGTATAGTAAATATATAGCAGTGTGATACACATTAGGGTGGGTAGAATAATACATAGTGTTATATTAAAATGGATAAGGCAGCAAGTGCAGCAGCAGCAGCAAGTGCAGCAGCAGCAGCAACTGCAGCAGCAGCAGTAACTGCAGCAGCAGCAGTAACTGCAGCAGCAGCAGCAACTGCAACAGCAGCAGAAACTGCAGCAGCAGCAACTGCAGCAGCAGCAACTGCAGCTCCCTTTGATGCTGTTAATCCTGCATAATGCACATGCATATGCAGTACTAATCACATTCCTGCATTTCCCATAAATATGCTAAATTCCTCTTGATATGCAAATTCCTTTGTCAATGCGCCCAGCTTATATATATGCTCCAAGCTCGTGTGCTGTTTCATTCAGACTCTGTCGCCTCGACGGACCTGGTTTTCACCTGAGGACGGCTGCTTGCGTTGTGGCCGAAACGTCGTGAGAATAATTTTATTATGTTTTATTTTTTATTATTTTATTACTTCCCTTCTACGTGACTTTACCGAAAGAACCAAGAAGATGAATCCCTGCAGTCACGAAAGCTTTAAATCAAAAATATATAATATCGTTTTTTTAATAGACACGGGGCAACGTGGAACGAACACGCCCCCACACTTCCACAGATGCGCGCATACCTCATTTCAAAGGAAAGAGGGCATGAAAGAGGGCAATCAAGGTCATAAAAACTCCCCGAATTTCACACAAGAGGAACAAGAGAGGGGAGAATTGCAGGCGGGGGGGGGGGGGGTTAGAATGACACCCTTTCGTTAAAAAGCCTTACAAAACCAGGCACCACGGAGGAAGAGATAATTATATTCTTAACAAAGAAACAGCATTGACGACAAAAAGCACAGACGGGTTTTGAACCATGTTAGATAAACAAGTTACCAACTTAGCCATGAAGAGTAAGCAAACAGTATCTATCCTTACTCCAATTGGAAACCAGACGACAGTCTGCACCAGGGTCGTGAATCCTCATTTGTTAATTCAATACTGACATTATTTACCATTAATAATTTTCTACGAATACGGGCCGAAGCATCAAATAATAATTACGGCAGTCAGGGTCACTCCTAAGAAAAAAAATTAATAACAAAAAAGGCTAAGTCAAATAAATAAGTACGAAATTATAGTGGATCTCCTAGGAGAGTTAAGGGCGGAGAAGTCTATCATAATTAACCAAAACGCAACACTCCAGGGGAAGCGAGCAGCTCACGGCCGTCTTTGTCTTCCCGAGAGAAACAGAGCACACACACAGCGCCGGGAAATGGCCCTCATAAAAGTTCGGGGCGAGCAGGCGACGGCTCGAGAAAGGAATTAACAGAAGCAGATGCTCTTAAAACTAAATAAATAAACACACGCGCAGGGTGCTCCAACTGTTGGAGCACAGCCGTCTTTGTCTCCCCGCAGCACGGACAGCAAGATTTGCGCACACGAGCAAATAACATCTCCCCATAAAGAAATCAAATCACGATGAAACATCGTGAACACGGTTTCGGCATAACTTGGGCATAATGGAAATAAATCGCATTTCAACTTCCAAACCAAAACAACTTAAGCTGTGTGAGACAAAAGATATGATCCCCGAGCAAGGGAGGGAATAATTAAGCTCGCTTAACGCGTAGGTTTTCGCGACAAATATTATTCAGTAACAAAAACAGGGATTCGAATATTGTTTTTTATATATAACTCGATGCGAACGGGAATCATCGGTCTGGTTAATGAATAACTTAGGTGGCGCCGTCGCGAGGCCCCCACCCCACCCCTTCTTCCAGAACGACACACAGCTGTGTCTTCAAAGCTAATAAACACACGGACAAACACGCACGCGAAACACACGGACGGACACGCACACGACACACACACGGACGCAGATGGTTCACCCCCACAGGAATGTTTTATGACACAGCCTTTTGAACAACTCGGGAAACTGAGTGGAATTTCCCAATATAAGCCGAGGAATAATCCATCCAAAGCAGATCATCAAGGGCTCCGGCTCCACCAAGTCTCGTCAGGGGCTCTGGCCCCCATCTCATCTCATCTCGTCGCCAGGGCTTCGGCTCCACCACAGATCGTCAAGGGCTCCGGCTCCACCAAATCTCGTCAGGGGCTCTGGCCCCCACCACCTCTCGTCACCGCCAACGAAGAAGTTTTTCGTCATCCAGAATGACGAGGTTCGCGGGGTAGCGACGTGCAGCAACAAGCCGAGGTCTGCACCACCTGAGAAGAATCGCTACCCTGAGTCGCCGAGCTGCGAGTGAAGCCACAACAAAGACGCCAACGTCCACCCTGCCACGAACGAAGCATCGCTCCTCGTCAGAGTGACGACCAGCGAACAACCCGCAGGAAAGGCGGAGATCGCCAAGCGAGCAAAGCAGAGAGCGCGAAGCAGTGGAGAAAAGCCTGGTCAAACGGCTGTGAGGAGGAGGACAGCGCTGTTGAATGCGCCGTGTGTCTAATACACACCCAGATCAACCAGCATCAACCAAAACCGACTCGTCATCCCGCAGTGGAGAAAGAGAGTCAAAGTCTTCCGAACGAGCGCCGCCGTCAGAGCTGCAGAGAGGCACCATCGCGCCGTCAGCTACCGAGCGCCGCCAAGCGCCGCCGCTCACTTCGCAGTGGAGGAAGTCTCGGATGCAACTCGCACGGACAGAGGAATCTCCTAACAGGGTTGTATCGTTTCCACACCCACAGGCTCACGGAAGCACAGAGAATATCTTGTCAAACCGGTTTCTTTGTCAGAGTCTCACCGAAGAATTAATTAAAACAGAGCCAAATTCGCTCTCCCACACACGCCTCACCCACCATTGTATCAAACATTCCGTTAAGAGGATTTTATACTTGCCGATGAATCTATTGACACATACTTTCGCCTCTGGGATACAGTAAGTGCTTTATTACAGCCATATGAAGTGTGTCATGCTTGTTTTCAAACTCGGCCAGTCGCCGATTGTGATCGATACAAAAACGAACTAATGAGATGCCTGGTGGAAAGGTAGAGGTTACGATTGTTAGAAGTGTTTTTAGTCATTCAATTTCGTAATTGCATAATTTCGCAAATGCATACGTTTTTGTCATTCATATTAGTTAATTGCATAATCTTGCTCATGAATTATTGACGCATGTTTGACCTGCATGATAGAATGTCACATGCTTGTTAGAATAAAATTGTTATCACAGAAGCGTATCGAGTGTTCCTCCCAAGTCCATGCAAAACTGTCTTATTCTTGAGTACTGTATCCTGTGATGAGATCTGAAACTGGAGACCTAAAATATCATAACACACTAGGATAATCGGTAAATGTTTAATCGATGATAATCGTGTTATCCTGATTGATATAACACTGGATAAACGAAACTAAGCCTAATTATCACAACTGCACACATTAACATAATCGCAAGCATCCGCATAAATTACTACGATTATCTCCGCGATTATCATAATTTATGCATATAATTACACGCATTATCATAATTTATGCATGTTAATACACACATTAACATAATTAATGCGATTTGCACATTTTTTGGAAAATTATAAATTTTTATTATTTTCATCAAAATTTCATAATCCCAACATATACAACACAGGGGCCACAGTACAAAGGACACCAGGGACCGCCAGCGGCCCGCAGGCCTTGCAATGAAGAGCACTGACTTAAGGGTGGATAGAATAATACATAGTGTAATATTACACTATGTATTATTCTAAGGTATAGGGTGGTGTATAGTAATACAGTATATCATTTAATGTTGGGTTTGTCTATGGCAGCATATAGTACGGGGTAGACCCGTGTGTTGTAAGGGAAAAAAGTTTAGCTCGAAGCATATTATATTTTTTGCGACATAAAATTGTAATGTATTACTTACTGTTAGTAGCTCAGCTTATTGGAGAGTATATTTAGTATACTGATGATACTATGTAGTTTATACTTTAGTTTTTTTACGTGGTTGTTTAGTTACTGCAGCTACATACTATTAACATTCCTTCCCTTTATTAATGCTACCCCTATCCCCTCCCTTTGATGCTGCTAATCCTGCATAATGCACGGGCATAATATGACTTTGAAAACACCCCGCCCACCTCCTACGCATTTCACAAGTAGTACTAATCACATACCTGCATTTCCCACAAATATGCTAAATTCCTCTTGATATGCAAATTATTTTGTCAAGGCGCCCTTCCCCCCTTCCAACCCAGCTTAAATATACGCTCCAAGCGTGGTGGTGTTTCATTCAGACGCTGTTTCCCCGACAGACCTGGTCTTCACCTGAGGACGGCTACTTGTGTTGTGACCGAAACGTCGTGAGAATTATTTTATTATGTTTTATTTTTATTATTTTATTATTTCCCTTCTACGTGACTTTACCGAAAGAACCAAGAAGATGACTTAAGATGTCACCCAGCGACATTGAATTTTACGTACAAATGGCTGGGTAATTCTTAAGACATAATTCGACACTCATGTTATATACCGATTATCATGCTGTAGTCTTTGAACATCTCATTTCAGCCACCAATTGATATCCTCATAAATAAAAATCACAACAGCATTGATCCTAACGATAGGTTCTGTGCTTAATTCCCACACCTCCGCTTAGCACGGTTGGCTATGAAGTATTCGGAATGACGGCAGGAAATCACTTGACGGGTAGCACACTTTTTATTAAACCTTGACTTGTCACGATACAACGTGTGGTCACTATTCCTCACACTACGCACGCTTCACTTGACACGTGTGGTCACTATTCCTCACACTACCCACACTTCACTTGACACGTGTGGTCACTACCTTTCCCACTACACACTCCACTTGACACGTGTAGTTACTATGGCTCGCGCTGCATGCTCACACTGCATGCTCACACTGCACTCCAGCCCCGTAACGTCCGAGGAGCCTCCAGGCCCACCCCAGCTTGGGCGTGGGTCACAACCTCTGGGTCCCGAGGGTCGGCCCTCACACGGACGTTCGGCCCCGGGTCCCAGGGTCCCGCCTCTGGGTCACACAGAGCCCCGGCCCTTACAAGGACAGCGGGACTAGGTGCCGCAGGGCCCTATCTCTTCCTCCTCCGTCTTCAGTCTTCGCTGGTCACAAACTCCCTGTGCGCCTGTGCGCACCACCTTATATAGCCCCCGCTCTCGGGAGACGGAGCGTATGCGGACCTCGACGTGAGCATCCCCCTTAGTTGACCAATCCCCGCGCGCTTGCCCCAGGATCCCATCGCTGTCAGCGCGCGTCACCGATACCCAGCCAATCACTGCCTCATAACCCCCGACCCCGCGCTGACCCCTGATCCTTCACCGTCAGCGCGCGTCACCAACACACACAGCTAATCACTACGCGCTGGCACACGATCCCCACCCCAGCGCGTATCACCACTACATCACCCCCGCCCACATAGCTCGCAGCCGGCCCGGCTGCTAAACAACACAACACAACAAAACCCCACCCCCCAGTGTGCCCCGTAACGCAACAACAACAATACAACGACACAACACCCGACAACAACCTATGTACAAACCGACAACCAACACAATAAAAGTCAACAACAACACACAACACCTAGACAACAAGCTATGTACAAACCGACGAACAACACAATAAAAGCAAGTCCAAGAAAAAAGAACGTGTCCAGTGTCTCTGTGACTATCGATCCCCCCCACTCCGCTCGCTCCTCCACCGGGATGATAGAGCGGTCGAGCGGATGAGGAACGCAGTGACGAGGCGCTCCGGCCGCATCGGCCCCTCATTCGGTTGGTCATGAAAAGTTGCGCGACTTAGCGCGAGTCCGCCTGGCCGGTCCATCGTATGGGACGGGACGCTGACGACCGTCTGGTGGCTCCGGCAGCCCTGGAAGGCGCGGATCGGGCCTGGAAGGACCGGCCGAGCCGAGGGGATCCGGCCGCCGGTGGTCGGCAGCTGTCAGTTCCGAGACACCTGGGAGCGGATCAGGCGGAGACATGTGAGGATCAGGCGGAGACATTTCCCCCCTTGGGTCGTCGGTCACGTCACATGCTCGGCCCTCACGACACAAAGGGAGGCCATATGGAGGCGAGAACGGTTTCAGTCGGGAGGGGTGGACGTACCAACGGCGCTTTCCCCATTTTATCTGAACACACTGGGGGCGTGCAACCCGCACGACCTCCACGGGTCCCCGCCATGGCTTCAACAATTTAGGCGACGTAGCCAAAGGTGCCTGAGGGCAGTGCAGCCAGGCCCTATCGCCTGGTTTCCAGTTGTGCACGGACACCTTCTGTGCACGCAAACGCTCGTTGGCAATTTGGCGAGCCCGCGAATTAAGCCGTGCGGCCTCCCGTGCCTCGGTCAGCTTATGAATGTTAAATTTAATATGTTCAGCCAATTTCGAATTCGTTCGTGGCGCGGACAGTCCCAGCTGCGTTTCCATGGGCGGGTCGGCTTCCCGACCATACATCAGATAGAATGGGGAAAATCCCGTTGCTGCATGGGGGGCCATTCTATACGCGGCGAGGACCCCCGGGACCTGCAGGTCCCAGTCAACATGTGCCTCACACACCTGCTGGCACAGCATAGAAGTCAAAGTCCTGTGGAGTCGCTCCACCATCCCGTCTGTCTGTGGGTGGTACGGGGAGGTACGCACCTTCTTAGTACCCAATAGGTCGCACACCTCTTGCAGCTATTTACTAGAAAAAATTTTCCCTTGGTCGGTCAGCAAGCGTTCGGGAGCCCCCTTGTCCAGAACGTAGCCCTGGACAAAGGCGTCCGTCACAGCCGCCGCCGACTGGTTGGCGAGTGGCCACGCCATAGGCCACCGGGTAAAGTATTCGACACCAACCAACAGGTACTTATTTCCCCTTGGCGTGACTGGAAAAGTCCCCAAAATATCTAGCGCAACGAGCTCGTTAGTGCGCGAGACCTGAATAGATTGCAGCGGTGGATTTGACGCCACGGGCGGCGGTTTTCGTCTGGCGCAATCAACACACCCCTTTAGAATATTCACCACATCACTCCCCATCCCCGGCCAATAATAGTCACGCTGGAACAGAGCAAGCGTTTTGTTTACTCCCAAATGCAAGAGGCGTTCATGTGCGGCCAGGACAACTTTCCCCCGCACAGTGGAAGGCACCACGAGTGCGTGCCGCCGGGACAAATTGTCCCATCTCATTAACAGGCCCTGCTTGAGTACCCAGGAGCCAGTTCGCTCCCGGCCCTCCTCGGGACCCCCCGCCCTGCGACGCAACGCTAGCAGGGAGCTGTCAGCCATTTGGAGACGGCCCCACTCAATCAGTGACAGTGAGAGCAGCGAGACCTCTCCCGCAGGGGTAGCGGGAACATCACCGATCGGTGCATCCGCGGTCGCGGCCAACGCCCCCATACTTTCCGCAGCTGGTGGTTTACAGCGCGCCGATCCCATTAAGCACGCACATTTGTGACAAGGCGACAATCGCGACAGGGCATCGGCGTTAGTGTGGCGCAACCCCTTACGGTATGTGGTCGTGAACTGATAGTCCTGGAGGACTTCCAACCACCGTGACAATTGGCCTGAGGGTTGGGCGACCCTCAATGAATACTGAAGCGCCGCGTGGTCCGTCCGGACTGTAAAGTGACGGCCATAGAGATACGGTCTAAATTGCTGTACAAAAAAAACAATAGCCAGCAACTCGCGACGGGTGATGCAGTAGCGCTGCTCCGCCGGCGACAAAACCCTGCTACCATAGGCGACCACCCTTTCGACTCCCCCAACGACCTGTGAGAGCACCCCCCCAATGCCCGTGTTGCTAGCATCCGTGTCTAGCAAGAAGGGACTTGTAAAGTCAGGGTAACGCAAGGGCGGGGCGCCCACCAGGGCATCCCGGAGGGAACAGAACGCGGCCTCCTCCTCTGGTCCCCATCGGAACTTGACTCCTTTTGCCGTTAGAGCGTGCAAGGGTTTTGCAATGGTGGCGAAATGCTCAACGAATCGGCGGTAGTAAGAAGCAAAACCGATGAAACTGCGCACGTCCGAAACCGACGTGGGCGTTGGCCATGAACTGACACAGTTCGTCTTTGCGGGATCGGTGGAGATCCCCGAAGAATCGACAATGTGGCCCAAGTATCTCACGGACTTACGAAGAAGGTGGCATTTGGCCGGTTTAAACTTTAATTTAGCCGATCGCATCCGCAAGAACACCCCTCTCAACCGCTGGAGGTGTTCCTCAAACGTTTAACTGAAAACAATGACATCGTCTAGGTAAATCAAGCAAGTATCCCATTGCAAGCCCGACAAAACCAACTCCATAAGGCGCTGAAACGTCGCGGGAGCGGAGTGAAGTCCCATGGGTAACCGGTTAAACTGGAACAGGCCCCCTGGAGTCCGAAATGCTGTCTTAGGTCTAGACTCGTCGTCGAGTGGCAGCTGCCAGAATCCCGATAATAAATCAAGAGTAGAAAAATATCGCGCACCAGACAATGCATCGAGGGACTCGTCCATTCTGGGGAGCGGATACGCGTCAGCCACGGATATTTTATTCAGGCGACGGAAATCTATGCAAAATCGCAAGGACCCGTCTTGCTTTTTAACCAGCACAATAGGTGCTCCCCAAGGACTGGAAGAAGGCAAAATAATGTCGGCCGCCAGCATATCGTTGACGGCCGACTGAACGTGTTCCTTCTCAGCAGGACTCAGCCGGAAGGGGTTTAGCCTGACCGGTGCCGCATCGCCTGTTTCAATATGGTGGCGCAACAGGTCCGTGCACCCAATGTCATATTTATGCTTACTGAACACATCAGAAAATTCTATCAGCAACGCACGCAGCGCACCCAACTGTACCGTTGACAAATCGTTCGAGTCCGCGCACAGTGAATCGACCCATTCAAGGTCCTCCCTCGATGGATTGTTCTGCGTCGGGCCTGGATCAACATGCGCAACCAGGCGCTCTTCCGCAGGGACCTGTACCGCGTGAGCTAGCACAGTGCCCTGCTGAATAACGGCCGGCCGCGAACCAGCGTTTAAAACCATCACGAACGGGTCCTTGTCAGCCCGAACCAAAGTGTGAGCCACCGACAAATCGAGACCCCCGACAGCCCTATTTGAAGGACCCAAAAGCATGCCCTGTTCCGAGGTCTCCCCAACCAATGGTTTCCTCAACCGGAGGGGAATTAACATCTGTGAACCCGGGGGCACGTGCACGGTCTGTGTCGCCAGCGCTTGTATCGTAGCGCACGCCGTCCGAATTTCGGTAGGATTCGTCAAGAATGAAATACGGCGACCCGATGGTAGCTCAATGCAACGCTGATCGATGAGAATTTTAATGGGCATTTTAGCCAAAAAATCTGTGCCCAAGAGACAAGGAACCGCTAAGGAAGAAGAAACGAAAACGGGTCCCGACAATTTAATATCTCCAATGCAAATGGACGCCCTAATCTGGCCGACAATGCCCAACGAGCCCCCATTTGCCGCGTAAAATGGCACGTCCACCGGGAGCAGAGGTCGACATTGGACGGGGAGAATGTTGTAAATGAGGTCTGATATAATAGTCGCCGACACCCCCGTGTCCACTAACACCCTGACCTCGACCCCGTCAATGAATCCCGTAACGACCGATGATCCCGCCGACGCAGCCACTATCCTGTGCCCCAACTCAGACCATTTAATGTCCCCTCGGTCCCGCACGAACCCCCCTCGCCGAACCGAATCCCCGATCCCTAACCGGCCTTCCTCCGCCGCAACGCGACGGCCCATGTGTGTCGTGCATGTAGGCCGAGCATGTGAAGTGCCGCGACTTGCCGGGGGTAGTAGGGATGACTTGGGGCCTTGGTCGTCGTCCAGCCGAGGTCCCATGGCGCGCTGACGTGGAGCGCGGCAACCGGACGCCACGTGGCCCCGGAGGCCGCAGTTGTAACACGTGATGAGGGACGTCGGAGGTCTCGGTTGCTCCAGCTTGCGGGCCGATCGCAGAGGCGAACGACCCCCCGACCTCCAGTCCCCGGTCGTCCCGCGGTGAACGCCTCCTCTCGTGGGCTGACGACTTGGGGCTCGGTGACCACCGGGCCCGGAGCTGAGGCCACGGCAGCAGTGCAGACGACCCCCTGTTTACGCTGGAGGACCTCGTGCGCCTGTATACTTGTTGCGACCCGCAAAGAAGAAATATCGACCTCGTCGGCCGTGTTGATGGGGATCCCCAGGTCCTGCGCCAACTTGAGCAGTTGCTCCAAGACCATCGCGTCCTGGCCCTCCTCGTCCATACGAGGGAACGCGGCATCGGCGAGAGCCAACAACGCCGTGCGGTAGGCGAGCGCGGTCTCCGTGTCCGCCTTCCGTCGGGCGTAAAAGTGATGGCGACACGCCGAGGGAGGTCCGTAGACCTTGGCCATGAGACCCAGCGCAGCCTTAAGCGTGGAGCGGTCCGACCTCTGTGCGGACCTGAAGGCCGCGAGCGCGTCGTCGTCCAACATGGCAGGCAGTGCCCGCAGCGCCGTAGCGTCGGACCAGGCCGACATTTCCTGATGCGCCAGAAACCTGCGCTGGAATGCGCCCCAGTCCCCGCCTTCCGCCTTGAAGGCTGACAATGTGGGAAGGCGCTGCTGGAAGATGAAGTCGTCCTCTGCCACGTGGTTCCTCTCCGCCGCACCGTCGGTCTGCAAGATGGCGGCCCCAATGGCGGGTGGCTGATGGCGGTCTGCAGCGCGCGTTGATGACGTAAGCGGGCGCGCTTGGAGAACCGCCGCCACGTGTTGCTCGCCGTTCCCGCCAAAAGATGTCCGCGCAGTTGAAATGGCGGGAATCGCCAAGTCATTTTGGCGGGAATCTGCGGGGCGACCCTGTTGAATGTCCGCCGACGTCCCCGCTCCTCCCGACGTGTTGATTTCTGCCAGGATGGACGCGGCGGCGAGCAGCAGCTCTGCCAGACGGGAGTGCGCCTCTCGGAGTACGGCATCGGTCCCCAGTCGTTCGTCCGGCGCCCTCGGCGGGTCCTGCGGCGTCGGCATTTCCTCGTCCTCTCCCCCCGATGCCAGCTGGCCCGAGTCGTCAAGGTTATCCTCGCGGTCAATCCCGTGAGTCCGACGGGTCTTCCTTGTATCCATGCCTGGAAGACTGTTTCACTTCTGACGCCAGTTGAAGTATTCGGAATGACGGCAGGAAATCACTTGACGGGTAGCACACTTTTTATTAAACCTTGACTTGTCACGATACAACGTGTGGTCACTATTCCTCACACTACACACGCTTCACTTGACACGTGTGGTCACTATTCCTCACACTACCCACACTTCACTTGACATGTGTGGTTACTATGGCTCGCGCTGCATGCTCACACTGCATGCTCACACTGCACTCCAGCCCCGTAACGTCCGAGGAGCCTCCAGGCCCACCCCAGCTTGGGCGTGGGTCACAACCTCTGGGTCCCGAGGGCCGGCCCTCACACGGACGTTCGGCCCCGGGTCCCAGGGTCCCGCCTCTGGGTCACACAGAGCCCCGGCCCTTACAAGGACAGCGGGACTAGGTGCCGCAGGGCCCTATCTCTTCCTCCTCCATCTTCAGTCTTCGCTGGTCACAAACTCCCTGTGCGCCTGTGTGCACCACCTTATATAGCCCCCGCTCTCGGGAGACGGAGCGTATGCGGACCTCGACGTGAGCATTCCCCTTAGTTGACCAATCCCCGCGCGCTTGCCCCAGGATCCCATCGCTGTCAGCGCGCGTCACCGATACCCAGCCAATCACTGCCTCATAACCCCCGACCCCGCGCTGACCCCTGATCCTTCACCGTCAGCGCGCGTCACCAACACACACAGCCAATCACTACGCGCTGGCACACGATCCCCACCCCAGCGCGTATCACCACTACAGCTATGTACGGTGTAAAGAAAGTTCAAAATACATTCATATAAGTCTGTCAAACCCGGCTCGGAGTGTAATTGGTAATTAGCGAAAACATAACTGATTATGTGAACACTAGTTATGCAAGATCGATCTCTGAGGGAAATTGAGTGACATCTGGTGATGTCAGTTGTAACGGTGTGCCTAGTTATCAATGGTACAACTGTGTGCAATGGAAGATAATATATGAAATTTTTATCAAATACATTGTTTATAAATTTGTGTACTTATGCAAGATAAAATGTACGCCAATCTAGTTCTTCTTAAAATGTAACCTTAAATCAATGTTACCATCATCAGTGGTTAATAGGCTATTGCACGAAGGACTCTCATATTTCTACGATGTAATAATAATTCAACTGACATGTGAACAGCAGCTGATTTCACCGCTCAATGATAAAACTAACTTAATGAAATAAAAATTATTGCTGTTCCTATAAAACTTTGGTCACCTAGGCTGTCCTTCAACAAAAGGGTATATTAAATTTATAATAGGCCATAAAAACTCACCACCACCTAACAGCCAATTAGTAAGATTGTCACGTAAACGGAACATGCCAATCCATTACAAGTACAGCACACCGAAGTGGTGGAGAGAAAATCCACAACATTTACAATCTGAGTACGACGTTTCGCCAGTAATTACGACTATCATCATTAGGTGGACAGCCAAATTCGTAGAGGAATCCTCCTGTTTCATTCCTTGGAGGGATAGATGTGATGACGTTACTTGTGAGTCCTTCACGAATTGGAATGTTCTGTTTATGCGACAAACCTTACTAATTGGCTGTGTCGGTGGTGGCGGGTTTAACGACACATTTATATTTACAAAAAAAAAAACCCTACTAGAGGGAGGTCTAGAGTGCTGATCCGGTGGGTATTTTTGGCCAACTTTTCCACACTGACCAAACGTCTTGAAAGAGGTGGGAGTACTCGCCATTTAGCCCACTGCACGCCACCCACCAATGGACTGTGGGTGGACAAAAACCTGTATACACTTACACACACCTACACACACACACCTCTACACACTTACACACACCTACACATACACCTCTATACACTTACACACACTTACACACACCTCTATACATTTACACACACCTACACACACACCTCTACACACTTACACACACCTACACATACACCTCTATACACTTACACACACCTACACACACCTCTATACACTTACACACACCTACACATACACCTCTATACACTTACACACACCTACACACACCTCTATAGACTTACACACACCTATACACACACACCTCTATACACTCACACACACCTACACACACACTTCTATACACTCACACACACCTACACACACCTCTATACACGTACACACACCTACACCTCTATACACTCACGCACACCTACACGCACCTCTATACACTTTCACGCACCTACACACCACCGCTATACACTTACACACACACTACACACACACCTCTATACACTTACACACACCTACACGCACCTCTATACACTCACACACACCTACACACACCTCTAGACACTTACACACACCTATACACACCCCTCTATACACTTACACACCTACACACACCTCTATACACTTACACACACCTACACACACTTCTATACACAACCACACACCTACACACATTTCTATGCACTCACACACACCTAAACGCACCTCTAGACACTTACACACCCCTATACACACCCCTCTATACCCTCACACACACCTACACACACACCTCTATACACTTACACACATCTACACACACACCTCTATACACTTACACACCTACACACCTCTATAAACCTACACACCTACACAAACCTCTATACACTTACACACCTACACATACACCTCTATACACCTACACACACCTCTATACACCTAAACACCTACACACACACAAAGATCCCCCGTATAGCCTGAACAGACTGTAGGGGCAAGTGCTGTTAGCGAGCACCTATGAAGGCCGGAACGGTACACGAGGGGGTGGGTGGCCAGCACCACGCTCGACCGCCTTTGTCTCCCTAGTGGCGATGTTTACACACCGCACCAGGTACTCATTTAAGGCTGAGTCGACCTAGGGGAGGCCCAGGACCGGTTCAGATAATCGTCACTGGTGTTAGCCGTGAGCGGGAATCGAACCCGGGTCGCCAGGTTCATAGCGCGCTAACCGCTACACTACCGCTCCCCTGGCTCGTGTGGCGAACGCGATCGTGCGCTCCTCCGCAGCATGATGCTGTTTTGTTGCGGCCGGTCGACCGCACAGTTGGGGTGATGGAAGTGGTTCGGTGCCTACCATGATCGCTATCACCACATGCACCACACCATCTACCCACCCACCCCGTGATACACACCACTCACACCACAAACACCACACACCACTCACACCACACACACACCACACGATTCCCCGGAAAGACGGTGCCACTGGGACCGCAGCCGGGGAAGGAAACTGAGCAGCAGATGCCAGGACTGGACTGGACAATGAATGCTGCCAACAGACTAACTCTGTTAAGAGATAGGATCAATCCAATGTATTATGTAATACTTATCATTGTTGTTTTTATTATAAACTTCATGACATAAACTTATGAGGAAACAATGTAACTTTGCATTGCTTGTGAGTGCTGCCTGGGTTGGTTAAATGTGCCTTGGCTCGTGTGCAGTGTCCCGGCTGTGTGTGTGGTGGTAAAATGACAACTATGTCATGAGAGAAGTTTCAGGCAATGGCCCTTCTTCAGAACGTGTACAGGCAGTGGTGGGAAAAGATAATCAGGCGATTCGTCTGACACATCCGCCCCCTGACTGCCCCACTGCCCCTCTGCCAAGCTGCTCCGCTGTCCTGCTGCCCCAATGCCCACGGCCCCACTGCCCCTCTGCCCCTCTGCCCCACTGCGCCTCTGCCCCACTGCCCCTCTGCCCCACTGCCCCTCTGCCCCACTGCCCCACTGCCTCACTGCCCGTATGCTCCGCTGCTCCACTGCTCCGGTGCTACTCTGCCCTAATGCCCCGCTGTTCCATTGCCCCACTTTCCCACTGCCATCACATCCAACACGAAGCAGCAAGACGTCCACACCACCTCATTAAATATTACCCTGATGTGCACGCAGAGAGAGAGAGAGAGACCCTCGTTGAGCATGACATACTGGAGGGGGCTGCTGTGATGCAATGGCTCGTAAAATCCACTGGCAATAGAGAGATTGCTGGTTCCACCTTCTGGTACAGTAGTTGAAACAAATGGTCGAGTATCTTAAGTTCCCTTGCCTCTGTCCGCCAAACAGTACAACTGGGTACACCAAAATCGAGTGGCAAGTTGGGTGGGTAGGTGGTGGATGAATGAGTGCATCGGTGTGTGGGTAATCGGTGTGTGGGTAATTGGATGAGTTGGTGCCTGGGTAAGCGGATGGTAGGTGGTTCAATGGGTGGATGAGTAATTGAATGAGTGGGTCAGTGTGTGAATAAGTGGGTGGGTGGTAGGTGGATGAATGAGTGGGTAATTCAGTGTGTAGATTGGTGGATGTGTGAATGTGTTAATGAGTAAGTGGGTGGTTAAGATTGGTGAATGATTAGGTGGGTGGATGAGTGAGTGGGCGGGTCAGTGAGTTATTTTGAATGAATGAATGGTTGAATGGGTAATTAAATGAATGGGGAGGTGGATTTTTGAATGAGTGATTGGGTGAATGGGTGAGTTCGTGAGTCTGTGTGTGAGTGGATAATTGAGTGTTGGATGAGTGAATGGGTAAGTTATTGGATATTTGAGTGAGTGGTTGGATGGGTGAGGGGTAAATGAGTGGGTGAATGAGTGGTGGGTGAGTGGGGAGGTGATTGGGTGGGGGGGTGAGTGGGATGGGTGGGTGGGAGGTGATTGGGGGGGTGGGAGGGATTGGGTGGGTGGGGAGGTGATTGGGTGTGTTGTATCCGAACCCTTCTCCATAATTGAGATTAATAATATTGATGATTTTTATATATCTTTTTACTTGTTTGTTTTAATGAGTGAAACACACCAAAGCGCCCAAACTGAAACCCAGGTGTTGTTAAGTAATGAACGAGAGGAGGGCTAGGATGACAGAATTGCAACCTTGCTCAAGGCAAAGGCAGTGAAAGGAAGCAGAGGGCCTGTTCTAAGTCAGAACCACAGAAAGCCAGGAATCATCAGATTGGTGTTAGGATCCGAGCTAATTAGAACACGTGCACACAGAAAGGGGGTAGAAGCACGCTTGTT
>NW_026892141.1:249598-257547 GCF_015708825.2 Lethenteron reissneri
TCAGGGAATTTGGAGCGAGAGAAACGAGGCCCCGTAACTCACATGAGAGCAATCCCGGCCAATTTCTACCGTTTGATGGGGTCTATGTGTAAAAATTTTGACTTTTTTTGGTGCACGAGCAAATCTGCTGGAAAGGCGTGTGGAAGTTTCGTGACGTTCGGACCATATTTGGCGACACTAAAATGAGCGTTTTGCCAGCTCCAGGGAATTCGGAGCGAAAGAAACGATGCTCCGTAACGCACATGAGAGCAATCCCGGCCAATTTCTACCGTTTGATGGGGTCTGTGTGTAAAAATTTTGACTTTTTTTGGTGCACGAGAAAATCTGCTGGAAAAGCGTGTGGAAGGTTCGTGACGTTGCTACGATATTTGGCGACACAAAAAATTGCGATTTCCCAGCTTCAGGGAATTCGGAGCGAGAGAAACGAGGCCCCGTAACGCACATGAGAGCAATCCCGGCCAATTTCTACCGTTTGATGGGGTCTATGTGTAAAAATTTTGACGTTTTTTGGTGCACGAGCAAATCTGCTGGAAAAGGCGTGTGGAAGGTTCGTGACGTTCGGACCGATATTTGGCGACACTAAAATGAGCGTTTTGCCAGCTCCAGGGAATTCGGAGCGAAAGAAACGATGCTCCGTAACGCACATGAGAGCAATCCCGGCCAATTTCTACCGTTTGATGGGGTCTGTGTGTAAAAATTTTGACTTTTTTTGGTGCACGAGAAAATCTGCTGGAAAAGCGTGTGGAAGGTTCGTGACGTTGCTACGATATTTGGCGACACAAAAAATTGCGATTTCCCAGCTTCAGGGAATTCGGAGCGAGAGAAACGAGGCCCCGTAACGCACATGAGAGCAATCCCGGCCAATTTCTACCGTTTGATGGGGTCTATGTGTAAAAATTTTGACGTTTTTTGGTGCACGAGCAAATCTGCTGGAAAAGCGTGTGGAAGGTTCGTGACGTTCCTACGATATTTGGCGACACTAAAATGAGCGATTTCCCAGCTCCAGGGAATTCGGAGCGAGAGAAACGAGGCCCCGTAACTCACATGAGAGCAATCCCGGCCAATTTCTACCGTTTGATGGGGTCTATGTGTAAAAATTTTGAAGTTTTTTGGTGCACGAGCAAATCTGCTGGAAAAGCGTGTGGAAGGTTCGTGACGTTCCTACGATATTTGGCGACACTAAAATGAGCGATTTCCCAGCTCCAGGGAATTCGGAGCGAGAGAAACGAGGCCCCGTAACGCACATGAGAGCAATCCCGGCCAATTTCTACCGTTTGATGGGGTCTATGTGTGCTGGAAAAGCGTGTGGAAGTTTCGTGACGTTCGGACGATATTTGGCGACACTATAATGAGCGATTTGCCAGCTTCAGGGAATTCGGAGCGAGAGAAACGAGGCCCCGTAACGCACATGAGAGCAATCCCGGCCAATTTCTACCGTTTGATGGGGTCTATGTGTAAAAATTTGACTTTTTTTGGTGCACGAGCAAATCTGCTGGAAAGGCGTGTGGAAGTTTCGTGACGTTCGGACGATATTTGGCGACACTATAATGAGCGTTTTGCCAGCTCCAGGGAATTCGGAGCGAGAGAAACGAGGCCCCGTAACGCACATGAGAGCAATCCCGGCCAATTTCTACCGTTTGATGGGGTCTGTGTGTAAAAATTTTGAAGTTTTTTGGTGCACGAGCAAATCTGCTGGAAAAGCGTGTGGAAGGTTCGTGACGTTCGTACGATATTTGGCGACACTAAAATGAGCGATTTCCCAGCTCCAGGGAATTCGGAGCGAGAGAAACGAGGCCCCGTAACGCACATGAGAGCAATCCCGGCCAATTTCTACCGTTTGATGGGGTCTATGTGTGCTGGAAAAGCGTGTGGAAGTTTCGTGACGTTCGGACGATATTTGGCGACACTATAATGAGCGTTTTGCCAGCTCCAGGGAATTCGGAGCGAGAGAAACGAGGCCCCGTAACGCACATGAGAGCAATCCCGGCCAATTTCTACCGTTTGATGGGGTCTATGTGTGCTGGAAAAGCGTGTGGAAGTTTCGTGACGTTCGGACGATATTTGGCGACACTATAATGAGCGTTTTGCCAGCTCCAGGGAATTCGGAGCGAGAGAAACGAGGCCCCGTAACGCACATGAGAGCAATCCCGGCCAATTTCTACCGTTTTATGGGGTCTATGTGTGCTGGAAAAGCGTGTGGAAGTTTCGTGACGTTCGGACGATATTTGGCGACACTATAATGAGCGTTTTGCCAGCTCCAGGGAATTCGGAGCGAGAGAAACGAGGCCCCGTAACGCACATGAGAGCAATCCCGGCCAATTTCTACCGTTTGATGGGGGTCTATGTGTAAAAATTTTGACGTTTTTTGGTGCACGAGCAAATCTGCTGGAAAAGCGTGTGGAAGGTTCGTGACGTTCGTACGATATTTGGCGACACAAAAATTGCGATTTCCCAGCTTCAGGGAATTCGGAGCGAGAGAAACGAGGCCCCGTAACTCACATGAGAGCAATCCCGGCCAATTTCTACCGTTTGATGGGGTCTGTGTGTAAAAATTTTGACTTTTTTTGGTGCACGAGAAAATCTGCTGGAAAGGCGTGTGGAAGTTTCGTGACGTTCGGACGATATTTGGCGACACTATAATGAGCGATTTCCCAGCTTCAGGGAATTCGGAGCGAGAGAAACGAGGCCCCGTAACGCACATGAGAGCAATCCCGGCCAATTTCTACCGTTTGATGGGGTCTATGTGTAAAAATTTTGACTTTTTTGGGCACGAGAAATCTGCTGGAAAGCGTGTGGAAGTTTCGTGACGTTCGGACGATATTTGGCGACACTATAATGAGCGTTTTGCCAGCTCCAGGGAATTCGGAGCGAGAGAAACGAGGCCCCGTAACGCACATGAGAGCAATCCCGGCCAATTTCTACCGTTTTATGGGGTCTATGTGTGCTGGAAAAGCGTGTGGAAGTTTCGTGACGTTCGGACGATATTTGGCGACACTATAATGAGCGTTTTGCCAGCTCCAGGGAATTCGGAGCGAGAGAAACGAGGCCCCGTAACGCACATGAGAGCAATCCCGGCCAATTTCTACCGTTTGATGGGGTCTATGTGTAAAAATTTTGACGTTTTTTGGTGCACGAGCAAATCTGCTGGAAAAGCGTGTGGAAGGTTCGTGACGTTCGTACGATATTTGGCGACACAAAAATTGCGATTTCCCAGCTTCAGGGAATTCGGAGCGAGAGAAACGAGGCCCCGTAACTCACATGAGAGCAATCCCGGCCAATTTCTACCGTTTGATGGGGTCTGTGTGTAAAAATTTTGACTTTTTTTGGTGCACGAGAAAATCTGCTGGAAAGGCGTGTGGAAGTTTCGTGACGTTCGGACGATATTTGGCGACACTATAATGAGCGATTTCCCAGCTTCAGGGAATTCGGAGCGAGAGAAACGAGGCCCCGTAACTCACATGAGAGCAATCCCGGCCAATTTCTACCGTTTGATGGGGTCTATGTGTAAAAATTTTGAAGTTTTTTGGTGCACGAGCAAATCTGCTGGAAAGGCGTGTGGAAGGTTCGTGACGTTCCTACGATATTTGGCGACACTAAAATGAGCGATTTCCCAGCTCCAGGGAATTCGGAGCGAGAGAAACGAGGCCCCGTAACGCACATGAGAGCAATCCCGGCCAATTTCTACCGTTTGATGGGGTCTATGTGTGCTGGAAAAGCGTGTGGAAGTTTCGTGACGTTCGGACGATATTTGGCGACACTATAATGAGCGTTTTGCCAGCTCCAGGGAATTCGGAGCGAGAGAAACGAGGCCCCGTAACGCACATGAGAGCAATCCCGGCCAATTTCTACCGTTTGATGGGGTCTATGTGTAAAAATTTTGACGTTTTTTGGTGCACGAGCAAATCTGCTGGAAAAGCGTGTGGAAGGTTCGTGACGTTCGTACGATATTTGGCGACACAAAAAATTGCGATTTCCCAGCTTCAGGGAATTCGGAGCGAGAGAAACGAGGCCCCGTAACTCACATGAGAGCAATCCCGGCCAATTTCTACCGTTTGATGGGGTCTGTGTGTAAAAATTTTGACTTTTTTGGTGCACGAGAAAATCTGCTGGAAAGGCGTGTGGAAGTTTCGTGACGTTCGGACGATATTTGGCGACACTATAATGAGCGTTTTGCCAGCTCCAGGGAATTCGGAGCGAGAGAAACGAGGCCCCGTAACGCACATGAGAGCAATCCCGGCCAATTTCTACCGTTTTATGGGGTCTATGTGTGCTGGAAAAGCGTGTGGAAGTTTCGTGACGTTCGGACGATATTTGGCGACACTATAATGAGCGTTTTGCCAGCTCCAGGGAATTCGGAGCGAGAGAAACGAGGCCCCGTAACGCACATGAGAGCAATCCCGGCCAATTTCTACCGTTTGATGGGGTCTATGTGTAAAAATTTTGACGTTTTTTGGTGCACGAGCAAATCTGCTGGAAAAGCGTGTGGAAGGTTCGTGACGTTCGTACGATATTTGGCGACACAAAAAATTGCGATTTCCCAGCTTCAGGGAATTCGGAGCGAGAGAAACGAGGCCCCGTAACTCACATGAGAGCAATCCCGGCCAATTTCTACCGTTTGATGGGGTCTGTGTGTAAAAATTTTGACTTTTTTTGGTGCACGAGAAAATCTGCTGGAAAGGCGTGTGGAAGTTTCGTGACGTTCGGACGATATTTGGCGACACTATAATGAGCGATTTCCCAGCTTCAGGGAATTCGGAGCGAGAGAAACGAGGCCCCGTAACTCACATGAGAGCAATCCCGGCCAATTTCTACCGTTTGATGGGGTCTGTGTGTAAAAATTTTGACTTTTTTTGGTGCACGAGCAAATCTGCTGGAAAGGCGTGTGGAAGTTTCGTGACGTTCGGACGATATTTGGCGACACTATAATGAGCGTTTTGCCAGCTCCAGGGAATTCGGAGCGAGAGAAACGAGGCCCCGTAACGCACATGAGAGCAATCCCGGCCAATTTCTACCGTTTGATGGGGTCTATGTGTAAAAATTTTGACTTTTTTTGGTGCACGAGCAAATCTGCTGGAAAGGCGTGTGGAAGTTTCGTGACGTTCGGACCATATTTGGCGACAATAAAATGAGCGTTTTGCCAGCTCCAGGGAATTCGGAGCGAAAGAAACGATGCTCCGTAACGCACATGAGAGCAATCCCGGCCAATTTCTACCGTTTGATGGGGTCTGTGTGTAAAAATTTTGACTTTTTTTGGTGCACGAGAAAATCTGCTGGAAAAGCGTGTGGAAGGTTCGTGACGTTCGTACGATATTTGGCGACACAAAAAATTGCGATTTCCCAGCTTCAGGGAATTCGGAGCGAGAGAAACGATGCTCCGTAACGCACATGAGAGCAATCCCGGCCAATTTCTACCGTTTGATGGGGTCTATGTGTGCTGGAAAAGCGTGTGGAAGTTTCGTGACGTTCGGACGATATTTGGCGACACTATAATGAGCGTTTTGCCAGCTCCAGGGAATTCGGAGCGAGAGAAACGAGGCCCCGTAACGCACATGAGAGCAATCCCGGCCAATTTCTACCGTTTGATGGGGTCTATGTGTAAAAATTTTGACTTTTTTTGGTACACGAGCAAATCTGCTGGAAAGGCGTGTGGAAGTTTCGTGACGTTCGGACCATATTTGGCGACACTATAATGAGCGTTTTGCCAGCTCCAGGGAATTCGGAGCGAGAGAAACGAGGCCCCGTAACGCACATGAGAGCAATCCCGGCCAATTTCTACCGTTTGATGGGGTCTATGTGTGCTGGAAAAGCGTGTGGAAGTTTCGTGACGTTCCGACGATATTTGGCGACACTATAATGAGCGATTTCCCAGCTTCAGGGAATTCGGAGCGAGAGAAACGAGGCCCCGTAACTCACATGAGAGCAATCCCGGCCAATTTCTACCGTTTGATGGGGTCTATGTGTAAAAATTTTGAAGTTTTTTGGTGCACGAGCAAATCTGCTGGAAAAGCGTGTGGAAGGTTCGTGACGTTCCTACGATATTTGGCGACACTAAAATGAGCGATTTCCCAGCTCCAGGGAATTCGGAGCGAGAGAAACGAGGCCCCGTAACGCACATGAGAGCAATCCCGGCCAATTTCTACCGTTTGATGGGGTCTATGTGTGCTGGAAAAGCGTGTGGAAGTTTCGTGACGTTCGGACGATATTTGGCGACACTATAATGAGCGATTTCCCAGCTTCAGGGAATTCGGAGCGAGAGAAACGAGGCCCCGTAACTCACATGAGAGCAATCCCGGCCAATTTCTACCGTTTGATGGGGTCTATGTGTAAAAATTTTGACGTTTTTTGGTGCACGAGCAAATCTGCTGGAAAAGCGTGTGGAAGGTTCGTGACGTTCGTACGATATTTGGCGACACAAAAAATTGCGATTTCCCAGCTTCAGGGAATTCGGAGCGAGAGAAACGAGGCCCCGTAACTCACATGAGAGCAATCCCGGCCAATTTCTACCGTTTGATGGGGTCTGTGTGTAAAAATTTTGACTTTTTTTTGGTGCACGAGAAAATCTGCTGGAAAGGCGTGTGGAAGTTTCGTGACGTTCGGACGATATTTGGCGACACTATAATGAGCGATTTCCAGCTCAGGGAATTCGGAGCGAGAGAAACGAGGCCCCGTAACTCACATGAGAGCAATCCCGGCCAATTTCTACCGTTTGATGGGGTCTGTGTGTAAAAATTTTGACTTTTTTTGGTGCACGAGCAAATCTGCTGGAAAGGCGTGTGGAAGTTTCGTGACGTTCGGACGATATTTGGCGACACTATAATGAGCGTTTTGCCAGCTCCAGGGAATTCGGAGCGAGAGAAACGAGGCCCCGTAACGCACATGAGAGCAATCCCGGCCAATTTCTACCGTTTTATGGGGTCTATGTGTGCTGGAAAAGCGTGTGGAAGTTTCGTGACGTTCGGACGATATTTGGCGACACTATAATGAGCGTTTTGCCAGCTCCAGGGAATTCGGAGCGAGAGAAACGAGGCCCCGTAACGCACATGAGAGCAATCCCGGCCAATTTCTACCGTTTGATGGGGTCTATGTGTAAAAATTTTGACGTTTTTTGGTGCACGAGCAAATCTGCTGGAAAAGCGTGTGGAAGGTTCGTGACGTTCGTACGATATTTGGCGACACAAAAAATTGCGATTTCCCAGCTTCAGGGAATTCGGAGCGAGAGAAACGAGGCCCCGTAACTCACATGAGAGCAATCCCGGCCAATTTCTACCGTTTGATGGGGTCTGTGTGTAAAAATTTTGACTTTTTTTGGTGCACGAGAAAATCTGCTGGAAAGGCGTGTGGAAGTTTCGTGACGTTCGGACGATATTTGGCGACACTATAATGAGCGTTTTGCCAGCTCAGGGAATTCGGAGCGGAGAGAAACGAGGCCCCGTAACGCACATGAGAGCAATCCCGGCCAATTTCTACCGTTTTATGGGGTCTATGTGTGCTGGAAAAGCGTGTGGAAGTTTCGTGACGTTCGGACGATATTTGGCGACACTATAATGAGCGTTTTGCCAGCTCCAGGGAATTCGGAGCGAGAGAAACGAGGCCCCGTAACGCACATGAGAGCAATCCCGGCCAATTTCTACCGTTTGATGGGGTCTATGTGTAAAAATTTTGACGTTTTTTGGTGCACGAGCAAATCTGCTGGAAAAGCGTGTGGAAGGTTCGTGACGTTCGTACGATATTTGGCGACACAAAAAATTGCGATTTCCCAGCTTCAGGGAATTCGGAGCGAGAGAAACGAGGCCCCGTAACTCACATGAGAGCAATCCCGGCCAATTTCTACCGTTTGATGGGGTCTGTGTGTAAAAATTTTGACTTTTTTTGGTGCACGAGAAAATCTGCTGGAAAAGCGTGTGGAAGGTTCGTGACGTTCGTACGATATTTGGCGACACAAAATTGCG
>NW_026892142.1:0-33273 GCF_015708825.2 Lethenteron reissneri
TCACATAGAGACATATAGACCCACACAGAGACCCATAGGTTCACATAGAGACATATAGACCCAAACAGAGACCCATAGGTTCACATAGAGACATATAGACCCAAACAGAGACCCATAGGTTCACATAGAGACATATAGACCCACACAGAGACCCATAGGTTCACATAGAGACATATAGACCCAAACAGAGACCCATAGGTTCACATAGAGACATATAGACCCACACAGAGACCCATAGGTTCACATAGAGACATATAGACCCAAACAGAGACCCATAGGTTCACATAGAGACATATAGACCCACACAGAGACCCATAGGTTCACATAGAGACATATAGACCCACACAGAGACCCATAGGTTCACATAGAGACATATAGACCCAAACAGAGACCCATAGGTTCACATAGAGACATATAGACCCACACAGAGACCCATAGGTTCACATAGAGACATATAGACCCACACAGAGACCTATATACTCACAGAGGCAGCTGTAAGCACAACGCCCGGTAGACGAACTGGATTGCTGGCAGTGGCTTTATAACCATTACTCTTTGGTTCTTTCGGTAAAGTCGCGTATAAAGATAAAATAATAAATTAAATACTAGCATACGACGTTTCGATTGCAACACAAGCAATCATCATCAGGTCTAAATGAAATATAAACACAAATCTAGTATACATTTATACCTGATGATGATTGCTTGTGTTGCAATCGAAACGTCGTATGCTAGTATTTAATTTATTATTTTATCTTTATACGTGACTTTACCGAAAGAACCAAAGAGTAATTCTTGCAGTCACGAAAGCTCTAAATTAAGATTTTTATCACCATTGTCATTTTCGGCTGTTTCTCACGTATCAACTTACAGACTCACGTAGAGACCCCACTGAGAAATTGGCGATACGCTGGCAGTGGCTTCGTCATTGAGGCTGTCTCCAGCGGCTTCCCAGGGAGCTGCTGGTGGAGCCCAGCAATGGTGCAGCATCATCATCACCAACACCACCACGCTGTCATCGCCACATTACCTTCGCCGTTGTAATTATTATCAATGTATTTACACCTTGATGTGAAGCTTTCGTGACTGCAGGAATCCATACCCTTTGGTTCATTCGGTAAAGTCAACGTAGTTAAAAATGAATTTAAATAATAAAACAAATCACGGCGTTTCGATCGCTTGTGCTACGATCGAAACGTCGTGATTTATTTTAGTTTAATTTATTTCTAACTACGTTGACTTTACCGAAAGAACCAAGTGAATGCATTTATACCTTACGCATTCAAACGACGCGCGTCGCACGTGGCCATCGACGGACAGAGTTAACGCAAGGAAATCGTCAAGATGGGAAGCCATCGTTGCGAGTGTGGTGGGTGGGGTGAGGTGGGGTGGGGGGTGAGGTGGGAGGTGGGGTGAGGTGGGGGGTGGGGTGAGGTGGGGGGGGAGGTGGGGTGAAGTGGGGGGTGGGGTGAGGTGGGGGGTGGGGTGAGGTGGGGTGTGGGGGGCAAATGCGCCGCGCACGGGAACCCACTTGACCCCGTGGAGCCGACTCTCATCGGTGTGGGCTCGGCGCCCACGGGCACGAGCCCCCCCCCACCGCGGGCACACCCTGACACCTCCGATCACATTCGACAAACTTGTCGCGCCCAGCCTAAATTAGCGTCCCGCGACGCGGCGAGTGCCACGCCGGTGGAACTGGCCGGCGCCCTCGCCTGCGGGCAGAAGCCCGCGTCGGAGAGTGAGCAGAGGTGGAGTGATTGACGTGGAGTGATTGACGTCATGCGACGCTCTCGGGCACGCGCTCGTTTGTATTTTCACCGAGTCGGTGCCGATGCCCAGAGAGGACCTCACCGGGCCTCGTCCAGCTTTGCAACTGCCCAGCGCATGTCCCTCCCCTCTCCTCCCCTCCCTCCTCTCCTTTCCTCTCCCCTCCAGCTCTCCTCCAGTCCCCTCCCCTCCCCCTCACCCACCCCCTCCCCCCCCCCCCCCCCCTCACCTCCCAGCTCCCCTCCCCTCCTCCTCCTCCTCTCCCCTCCCCTCCCAGCTCCCACCTTCCTTCCTCTCATCTCCCCTCCCCTCCCAGCTCCCCTCCCCTCACCTCCCTCCTCCCAGCTCATCCACACCTGGGAACGCTTCAGGGTCCACGCGCCAACATTGCCCCGTGGACGGCGGAACCCACAGGAAACCACTGCGGCTCAGGCCGGCCTCGACTTGCTCAGCAACGGGGCGATTTTAATAGTCGCTGGGCGTCGCGGCCCATGTCTTCCAGCACCCGACGGGGGTGTGTTCTTGAGACGCGAGAGGTCAACTACCTCGCCTGGTATGCAGAACGTCGTGAGTTCGATGCCGACCCTGACGCCTGCTCTATATTTGGAGTTTGCATGTTTCTCTCCCGTGGTGGCGTGGATTTGTCTCCGGTTCCTCATTTAGACTCAACGTGCGTTTAAGAGTAGTTGGCTGCTATACATTTCCACGTGATAAGCCTTTTCGCTGAGTTATCGTTTGTGGTCAGGTTGCTTCTGAAAAAAATATATATAGCTCAGTGAGCCTTGCCTGGTAAAATGAAAAAAAAATCATAGTTTAGTGTTGGAAGGTGGCAGTACGGCAAGTACGTTCCGTTGTGGTTTTTAAGCGTTATCTCTGGATTTCTTTTCCCCCGGGCGATTTTATATATATAACAATACCACCCTCCTGGAAAAAAAAGTATCGGGACTCGGCGAGGCTTTCCTGGCGAAATAAAGAGCATTGCTATTGTTACATCTGCAGGGCTCCTACGGGTGCGGTTGATGTTCTCACCAAGCCAAGGCCAACCAGAAAGGGACTTGTCAAACATCTCATCGAGAAACCCTCCTGAAAAAGGAGTAATTATGACTCAATGAGGCTGTTCTAGCTAAGCAATACAACTAATTATATACTCATTAACGCGATTTAATTTTAGCTCACGGTAAGCCCCGCCGGTTATTTTTAAATCCTTTATATTAAGTTCACTTGCTTGCTTACGACCGTGCAAATCTTTCGGTCGTTTTTAACCCACTTCCCGTGATCCAATCGAGCTGACATTTTGCACACAGACTCGTTGTGCGTGACAATGCATTTTCGTGAATTTTTTTTCTCCAAAATTTTACACTTTTTAGGAAAAAAAATTATATTTAATTATCAATTGCTTAATGGTGGCAGGCATTCATCTGACCCATAGGTGGCAGCCATCTCAAGCCAGAGGACGAGAGGACTCTAGCCGCCACGCATATAAAGGATTTAGAGTGAAAAACTTTGTTTTTACGGGTTAATTTTTTAACGGTGCTCCCCGCAGTAAATAAATCTCGAGCGGCACGAGGTCGGGCTTGAGCTCGTGAAGCCAACGGGAGGATTTTTGGTGGAGCAAGCATTCGTTAGTCTGTCCAGCTGCAGTATGTAAAGTATCTGCGTATAAAGTTTGGAAAACTCTTAGGGATCGATTACATAGGGAACGTCACAACTGTGGCTGAGGGCATAAACCAAACCCACGTGGTTTGCACTCACACCGGGTCGTTACAGATCGTTAAAGGTTTTGGGGCGGCCGAATTAGTTTTTTTTACTCAATAAAAGGACGTTATTTTTTTAGTGCTTCGTCAATCCAGGATCGGATAAAGGTTTCCCACGCCATGCCGGTCATAGGGGATCGTTTGCCCATAAGATCACCACTCTGCTGGGTGCTGCAGGAGCCAGATGCGAGGTTCAGACATCATTCACGACTGATTTTAGCCGTGGTTGGGAATATAACTCAGGCCTCCATCCGGTTGATATCATCTCTATTGGCCGCTCTGAGAAAGGCACAGATATTCAACATTCCTGTGACGGACGGCCCGAGGAGATCCACTGTTGATGGTAATGGAAACATTTAGCACAAGAAAGCCACAATTGCGTCTCAAGGCTCATTTTTAGGACGATCCTGATTGGGATATTTGCTCAGTTTCTAGTTTTTTGCCAGTGGGAGAAAACTCGAGTGACTGGAGAAAACTCACACGTTCAAAAGGGATATCACTCAAAGATTGATATCACCCGGCGACCCGAGTTTGATTCCCATTCGCAGTGATTGACAGTGATGGATATCCGAATCGGTGGCGAGATGTTAATTACCTCACCTGGTATACAGGAGATCGTGGGTTTTATCCCGACCCTGATGACTGTACATTTGGAGTTTGCATGTTCTCCCCGTGGATGCATGGATCTTTCTGCGGGTCCCCCGATTTTCCCCTCCACATTTAGAAACATACGCTTAGAGTATTTGGCTACTATAAACTGTCCATACGAAACATACGTTTAGAGTATTTGGCTACTCTACCTGTCCATATGATAAGCAACTTTGTTGAGCTGTCATCTATAGCCACGTTGCTTCCGAGACAATAGCTTCATATCTCAGTCGGCCTTACCTGGTAAAAAAATAAAGTTTAGTTCAGTTTTTTATTTTAAAAGAGTGCCTCACGTGGCGTGTAAAGATCAGCACGTGGGGCTCCCCCCCAGGTGCTCGATCACAGCACTGGCCACAACTCAGACATCAGCGTTTCCTGCCTTGAGTGCGGTCGCTAACGAGCTGTGCGAGCCGCCACAAGTCCATAAAACTGTCTCAGCTCGCCTCGCATGGCAGCGGCGTGAACTTGCTCTGTCATTCTGAAGAAAGAAAAATATATCCAACAACCGCTCCACTCCCAGATAGGAAAAATCGGCCCTAATCGTTCCATTATGTGCACGTCGGGCGGGCCTTTTGAGCGGAGCGCGAAACGATCAATCCACAGCGCGGGGCTGCAGCCCCTCGCACACGCCCCGAGTCTTGAGACGTGAAACCCGATGCCCGCCTCTCGCGGGCTGCACATTCGTCAGTGCCGGCGCGTGGAAGCACGTGAACCCGCCGGGCCGGCAGCGATGCTCTTCTTCCTACTCGGAGTTCTGTTTGCGAGCGCGCCCGCATTTGCGCACACGTGTGCATGCGTGCGCATGTGGGGAGCAGTGGCGCGGTCTTCGACGCCGCGCTACGAACCCGGCGACCCCGATCACGACTAAGAACAGTGACAGCGAATATTTGAACCCGTCATGGGCATCCCTCAAGGTCGACTCGGTCTGAACGCATTTCCAGCCACTGCATTTCCAAGCAGCTTTTGTATGGCCAGATATAGGGGGATAAACAGGGGCGGCAGGGGCTAGAGCAAAGGTGGGCTGATGTGCTACAGGAGAATGTGGAGCTGAGTGGACAGCGGTGTCAATGTCAGCCTCAATGGAGGAGGCTTTGTGAAGGTTTCTACTGGGCAGTTAGAGGCAGTCGCCTTCCAACAGCAGCGGAGGGAAGAGCAGTGGCACTCACAACAACGAGTAGAGCGCCGGGCGACGAAAATACAGCGAACTGGCGCAGTGGTGGGCACAAGTGGTGCATCTGCCAGTCATCTCAGTGAGTCAACTCATGGCACCTGGGTCTGTCCCGTGACCTCCTGCCAGCGGGCCTTCAAGATTTCACGTGGCTTCAAATGGCAACTAGCCTGGCACAAGCGCCATGGTGACATCACCGGCGCTGAGTGGCGAACGGCGGCTGTTGTTGTTGTGTGCTAATGTCAATCTGCTGAGAATGTCTGTACAATGCCTAAGGCACTCGATAACACTGATTGCGAGTGACACTTATGACAGGGAACACCAAGAGTGATTAATTCTGAATTCCGTCATGTCATGGAAAATTTGCGAAGTTGATTACCCAGCCAGGCATTGCTTGACACCAGAGTTTTTCGTGAAATGAAAACGGCGTAGAACAGTGGCACGGTGGTTCGTGCACTCCGCTAACAAACCCGGCTAGCTGAGTTCGATTTCCTGCTCCGGCTAACATCAGTGGCGAATATTTGAACCGGTCCCGGGTCTCCTCTTGTTCGATTCATACTAAAGTGAGCTTCTGATGCCGGTGTGAACATCAGCACTCGGTGAGACAAAGACGGTCTGGTGTTGTGTTTATATTTCCCACACACCCCGTGTGTGCCCGGCCTTGCGCTAATACCACTTGCCCAAACAGTCTGTTAAAGACTATCCTGGACACCTTTGTCTTTGTGAGTGTGGAGTGGTTGTCCAATGGTGTTTGCACCTCACTATGAGCCAAGTAACCAAGTACCATTCACAGCAATTCAGATCAGTGGCATGTGGAACCTGAACCTGTTCTGGGCCTCCTGTAGGTTGGTTCAGCCTTAAATGAGTACTTGGTGCAGGGAATAAACATCAGCACTGTTGTTTCAGCCACACCATCCTCTCCTTGTCGGCCTTATTAAACGCTTTGCACTTTCCCCTACATGCCAGAAGGGCAAACTGTGGCATTTTGTTTGTGTGCGCGTGCGTGCGCATTGTTCGCGCGCATGTGTGCCAGTCGCGAGTCTCGTGACAGCAACAAGGGTAAAGAGGGGCAGACAAGAATTCCCGAGCGAGTGTGAGTCAGTAGAGTCCTGCGCGCTGGAGAACGGTTACACACAGAGCACAACCGCCGGGATTTACAAGTCTTGGCTCCAGCACTGATTTTCCGAGAGCTCAAAGTGAAGGAAGTTAATTTGCGAGAATTCGAGAGCCACTATGGATAATTTGGGCCAGTGTTATGTCTTGTGTATCAAAAGCCACCGGGAGTGCTTTGCGCGCCCATGCGAGAGTTGACGCGAGTGGGCACAGAGCCACTTCGTAAATGATGGGCCCTCCCCGCGCGCTCCGTTGCCGTTTGATGTGCATCGCCGCGACTTTTATTTGTTCGCGGCCGTTTGTTTTATAGAATGCGAGCGCTTAAAGTGGCCGCGGCAACGGCGACCGAACGTCTTTTTCTTTTTTTTTGAGGCGTAGAGAAAATAAATCCACCTCGGCAAAATCGCGTGGATGTCAAAGCACCTGCATTGCTCAAGGACACAGCAGGAAATATATAATAATGAGAAAAATACAAATAAGAATAATAATGAACGCAATTACACTTACAAGTCAAATACGTACATCATATAATTGGGTAACGAACTGGTGGAGGTGGTGACGCGGTGGTTATCACACCACGTGATGAACTCGCTGATCCAAGTTCGAGTCCCAGGCCAGGGGGACATCTGCCAGGAATCAAACCCACGACCTCACCGTTAACCAGCTCCGTGCTTCTGACCCCTCACCCCCCGGATACCTCATACCCGCACGTTTTTTTTTAAGTTATTTCAAGCCAAATATTTCACTTGCGCATGCGTGCAGAGTCCAAAACCGAGACAGAACAACCGAAACTCGTCAACCCTTGGCAATCGGCGGCATTGCTGGCGAAATGACGCAAGATGCCAGGTTAGATGGTCACCGAGCATCAGACGAGAGGTAGCATTTCACCAAAGAGAGAGGCGTGCCCCAAACGTCGCTGTCGACCGTTGCAACGCAGTGCGGCCGCGGCGTTGGTCACGTGGCCGCAGGTGCCCCAGGTGCCCCAGGTTACGACGAAGAGGACAGGCGGCCAAGGGGGCCCAACACACCGATTCCTCGTATCAGGGGCCCATGCCAAGCACACTACTCTGCCACCTGAAACAGGCCCCCCTTTTTTGGCACAGTGATTCTCGCGTATGAATAACTTGTATAAAGACAACGGATGTGCGTTTTATCAACACGGCAAGGATCTTGCGTTGGGCTTGAACAAGTCCTCCTCACGTCGCAAATTGTATTCGTCGCACAACGCAGCGAGATTGATGACGCCGCACTTTCCCTCGCACAAGCAGTATAAATATTAGCAGTGTTTTTATTCATTTTATTTTCCATTTTTACCTCGCACTGGATTTGATGAAAAGCATGCTCAGACTTCCACTGGTAGCTCAATGCACTTGATCTGGCGCACGGGAAGTTTTAAAACAAGTGACCAGTGCTGGCCCACCTGACCTACAACTCAAGCCAACGGTGTTGGCCCACAACTCGTGGCACCAGTGCTGACTCACAACTCGTGGCACCAGTGGTGACTCACAACTCGTGGCACCAGCGGTGACTCACAACTCGTGGCACCAGCGCTAACCCACAACTCGTGGCACCAGTACTGACTCACAACTCGTGGCACCAGCGCTAACCCACAACTCGTGGCACCAGTACTGACTCACAACTCGTGGCGCCAGCGGTGACCCACAACTCGTGGCACCAGTGTTGACTACAACTCGTGGCACCAGTGCTGACTCACAACTCGTGGCACCAGTGCTGACTCACAACTCGTGGCACCAGTGGTGACTCACAACTCGTGGCACTAGTGCTGGCTCACAACTCGTGGCGCCAGCGGTGGACCACAACTCGTGGCACCAGTGGTGACTCACAACTCGTGGCACCAATGCTGACCCACAAAAATCCAAACAAGCCACGACCGCTGGCCCACAACTCGTGCAGATGTAAAGCGTGCAGGTCGCAAATCACAGGACTTTAAACTTCTAACGGAGCAGTGTCTATCCATTAATGTCCCGTATTGGAGTGTTTTTTCTTCTTCTTTTTCCCGAATTAGATTTTTCTTGGCAGGAAGGAGAAAAGGGGAAAACAGTACGCGATAAAAATGAAACCGTGCCAGCTTTATAATTCATGGTATGTAAAAGATTTAAAAGAAAGCAGAGCCGTCTGTGTTTGTACGATGTGCGTTACGTCCAACAGATGAGTCATTTCTCAAGAAGGAGGCTTTGCTCTGTAATGTTCATTTCTTTTAAAGCTGTGTTTTGTAAAAGACTATAAAAACTAACCAAACTTGAAAGGGGGAAGGGGTATTAATTAATCGGTTGTTGGCATCGATTGTTAAGCTCACGAAACACACAGATAATTACATGTTTAACGATCTCCATTATTATGACTTGTTCACATGGCCCCACCAGACACTGGATGCTGCTACATTTAGAACAATAATCAAATTGGACTGAGTTCTTGAACGGAATCATGACCCTGGGTCTCAAGAATGCGTTAGTGAATGAGGGGGGAAAGGATTGCTATGTTAATCAATAAATGTTTTTTTTTATTCATGTATCTTGTGAATGGAATGTAATGGGATAGGTTTTTATTTATTTATGCAATGTGTGCACCGCTGTGGCGAGAAGTCAACTGCCTCGCCTGGTATACAGGAGGTCATGGGTTCGATTCCAACGCTGATGCCTGTGTCTTTAGAGTTTGCTTGTCTCTCTCCCCGTGGTCGCTTGGATATTTCTCTGAGTCCTCTGGTTTTTACCTCCACATTTAGTTTCATCATCACGCGTTTAGAGTATTTGCCTGCTATACATTTTCCACGTGATGAGCCACTTTGTTGAGCTATTATTTGTGGCCAGATCGCTCCGGAAAAAGTGCTAGATAGTTCAGTGGGCCTTACCTGGTAAAATAAAAATAGTTTCGTTTTAAGTTCAGTTCAGAAGGATAGTACTGCAAGCAGATCACTAACCTATCTGTGCATGGGGATATTTAGTGGCTATTTCAGTTTTATAGAGGACCCACCTAAAAACAAGAGTCTTGGGGCTCAGTGAGGCTTTCCTGGGGAAATAAATAACTCATTGTTTGTATTCACCTATTTATTATGACTCTATAGACGCAATAGAGAGATACAACGGGCAGAGGTAACTGAACAATTGCCACAAATTCCACCTATTGCAACACAATCGCGCGTTCCACATCTGATTGCAATCTACGCACGTGTAACGCTAACCCCGCGTGTAATTTTCGTCCAGCTCAGCCGCATGTGTTGTGACTAAAACTCTCATTAGGTTTCGGACTTTATTCAACGCGACGGCTTACTAACAACGACTGTGCAATGTGGTTATTTCTGTTTGCACTTTATATGCAATTGTATACGTTGGGAGATAATTGCATCGTGGTATTACATTGTGGACTTGTCATCAGCAGTGTTCTCGATATACAGCGTTGCGTTTACTATACGTCTGATACATCAAAGATCAATTCCTTTCATCAATTAGACCAGGACTCGGGCAAATAGAAAAACGAGAAGCGCCATTTCTTTTTTCAAATTGGGTAACAAAACCCTTCAATATTGTAAGAGCCGCATTGCCATGTGATTACGAGAGGGCGGTGGTCCTTCATAAACAACGTCATGAAACAGTTCCTTATGCGGCTCTGGCAGCAACAGGTAAAGAGGTAAAGGTGCATCCCTGCAATTGCTTGCCCATGACATCTGCTGATGGAAGGAACTCCACTCGAAGGATATCTAGATGGTATTTGGCTTACTCGTTCAAGCTTGCATTGATGTATGTTGAAGTCAGAGGTTGTCCTATGGATAGATTCACCACCCCCCCCCCCCCCCGTATCGGAAAATGGAATTTCCACCAGTGGCTCAGGCATGTAAAGAGGAGATGAGCATCGCCTCGATGCTGCACTGGAAGCCACGTTGTGACGTCACGTGTCATGCAAAGCATGATGGGAGGACCGATCCTATGGCCAAATTCCTGCTTTTTAGAATCTACAAATCACCTCTGCACGTACGTATGTTGGATTTCTTTCACAGCGTGTGCAGCCAACCGTGCCTAGTCGGAGATGCGGGGAAACATGTTGGAAGCGATGGGAAGGTACCACGCTTTCTCCTCCAGCGAAGATCCTCGGAACGTGTCGAGTAAACAATGATCTCATGGGGCGGTGGTGCAGCGGTTAGCAACCCGCACTACGGACCTGGTTGTGTACGAGTTTGATTCCCCGGCTAAAGGTAACGTCGGTGGCCAGCAAGGTCTGAACCGGTCAAGTAACGTCATAATTGAAACGGACTGAGGTGACCAACGTTCAGCAGCTGATGAACAAATATCTGCGAGTTATTACAATTATTGTTGTTTTATATACATATGTGTGTATACAGTACATGTGTGTGTGTGTGTGTGATGGATGAGCACATATGTATGGATGCATGCATTATGTATGTGTATTGCAGGATGATGTATGTGCTGTATGAATATAAGTGCTGTATGCATATAAATACATACACGTATCTATATTCATAACTAACACTGACATTTGTCGAGAAAGAACCTCCGTGGTCTGGATTGATGGACCCGTGTGGTCACTGCATTCGTTATCGAGATGATATCGACGGAGGAGTTCAGGAGTTCAAACCCCACCGCAATTTTGTACCGTAGAAGCATTGCCTAGACGGGCAGTGGAGGTGAGGGTTGGTGGACCGCGCAAAATGTTGTGAAACTCCATTCCCGTGGGCGCATCCTCATTCGCTCCATCTACACGGGATAGAGCGTTGCCCCCTTGCACGCGCGTGTTTTAGCGCGCTTCCGTTTCCTCACGCATGCGTAATAACACGCGTTAATCCGCTGAAAACGACTTCATATATAGCGCACAACAGAGCTTGGCACTGGCAAAATCTCCACCGGGATTTTTGCACACAACGTTGGTGTACGGTGCTTTTTCTGGAAGACTTTTGCAGTTTTTTCCTGAATTTTTCTGTTTGCGCGTAGCCACTTTAACATGTTTTCTTGTTCGTGTTTTTGTTTTTTGTTTGTTGCGGTTGCACCCGATTCAAGAGCCGAATGGCTCACAGGGCTATACCTAATAAACTGAATCTGAAATTTCGATTTAAAGCTTTCGTGACTGCAGGGATTCATCTTCTTGTTTTTTTTCGGTAAAGTCACGTAGAAGGGAAGTAATAAAATAATAAAAAATAAACATAATAAAATTATGAAATTATGAATATGAAATGTTTGTGATTCCTCCTCGCGCCTCGCATGAGCAAATGCTCTGCGGCGGTGGTGTTTTACAAGTCGACACATTAGTATGATTATGATTATTATTCAGACCAGCAGTCCTCTGTGACAGTGATGTTACAAAGTCCAGTCGTGTCGTCGTCGTGTGACTGCAACTATACGAAGAGGCATGGCGTCGGTGCACATTCCCACTTTACCGCCCTCTTGCCAGTCGAGAAACTTCCACATTCTCATGGCAAGGCCCAGTGAGAATCAAAAGCAAGACCATAGCTCATGGACAGGCAATGGCAGACGAATAAGATATATTAAACAGCCAGAAAGACAGGTAACCCGACAGACAGACAGACATACTGGCAGCATGAAACAGACAGACTTACACACAGAGTGGCAGGTAAACAGACAGACAGACAGACATTCAAACAGCCAGATAGACAGCTAAACAAACAGACAGACAGACAGACTGGCAGCGTGGAAGGTAAACAGACAGACTTACACACAGAGTGGCAGGTAAACAGACAGACATTCAAACAGCCAGATAGACAGCTAAACAAACAGAGAAGACAGACAGACTGGCAGCGTGGAAGGTAAACAGACAGACATACGCACAGAGTGGCAGGTAAACACAGACACGAGACAGACTGGTGGACTGACTTCTGACGCGGTCTTCCTACCCAGTGTGTTCACCCATTGCGGAAGCCGCTACAAACAGCAGCGCGAGCCGTGGCAGGCTCGGCGCCACGGGGCAGGCGCATGGCTTGCACGGGCGTGCTCCTGAACGACGCCCGCTCTCGTCCTGCCGTGGCAACACATCGCCATGGCAACACATCGCAAGACATCGCCATGGCAACACATGGCAATACATCGCCGTGGCAACACATGGCAACACATCGCCATGGCAACACATCGCAACACATCGGCATGGCAACACATGGCAACACATCGCCATGGCAACACATCGCCATGGCAACACATCGCAACACATCGCCGTGGCAACACATGGCAACACATCGCCGTGGCAACACATCGCCGTGGCAACACATGGCAACACATCGCCATGGCAACACATGGCAACACATCGCCATGGCAACACATGGCAACACATCGCCATGGCAACCCATGGCAACACATCGCCATGGCAACACATCGCAACACATCGCCATGGCAACACATGGCGACACATCGCCGTGGCAACACATGGCGACACATCGCCATGGCAACACATGGCAACACATCGCCATGGCAACCCATGGCAACACATCGCCATGGCAACACATCGCAACACATCGCCATGGCAACACATGGCGACACATCGCCGTGGCAACACATGGCAACACATCGCCATGGCAACATATCGCCGTGGCAACACATGGCAACACATCGCCATGGCAACACATGGCAACATATCGCCGTGGCAACACATGGCGACACATCGCCGTGGCAACACATGGCGACACATCGCCGTGGCAACACATGGCAACACATCGCCATGGCAATACATCGCCGTGGCAACACATGGCAACACATCGCCATGGCAACACATCGCCATGGCAACACATCGCAACACATCGCCATGGCAACACATGGCGACACATCGCCGTGGCAACACATGGCAACACATCGCTTTGGCAACATATCGCCGTGGCAACAGATGGCGACACATCGCCATGGCAACACATGGCAGCACATCGCCATGGCAACAGATCGCACGAGCCCCGGGCAATCTCCACGTTCAGCGAAACGACGGGCAGGTCCCGCCATGGGCTTGGCCAACGACAGCCCTCGCGGGTGGCGCTGCGACGAGGCTGTTTGGAGCCGCTGTGTCGAGAGTGGGGCCGCGTGGGGTTGACGGAGCGTGCGAGCGGAGAGAGAGAGAGAGTAGAAGGGGGAGGGGAGGGAAACTTTGAGATCCGCGAAGGTTTTGCGGTGTTTCGCCACGGCCCGCAAAAGTGGCGGGTGCGTTCGTCAAAGGTCGTTGTTGTATTTCCAGCGGGAATTCAACAGGCAACAGCAGCCGGAGAAGCGACGCGCGCACACGGCGGTCCGTGCAATACGGGGTTTGAAGACGTTCTCCTGGGGTGATCTACGGGGTGAGCGGTAGGGGAGAAGGAACGGAGGAGGGTATACAAAGAGAAGCGAGGCGGGAAGGGCACGGCTAGGGTACATAGACAGGAGAGAGTCATACTCTTAGTTTTTTTTTCTTCGGTAATGTCACGTAGGTAAAAAATGAAATTAAAATTAATAAAAATAAAATAATAATAAATCACGACGTTTCGGAGGCAACACAAGTCTCCGTCATCAGGTGGGACCGTCACAGACAGATTTGCTGTATCAAGTGAGGCAGGGATTCCAAGATGCAAGTTCTTAAATACAAGTTAAGGGGGAGGAAAGGGGGGTGGGGGCTTATTAGAATGTGGTAGCCAATGAATGGAACGTATCGGGAGGGGGGGGGGCTAAAAGAGATCACGAGTTGCACGTGTACGTGAGAGTCACGTGGGGAATGAAGCAATGGAGGGGTGCGTTGTCGTGGAGCCCACACCAAGCGCACGTGTGCGATTCATATTTAAACGAGACCTTGGGGATGAGTTTCAATCAGTGCTCAACCGTGGCTTAATCAACGTTCATAGTAGCAGTTAGCAAATCATCAACGGGCGCGTGGATCTAAAGGACGGATGCATCCAGCTCATCAGGTTGAGACTATTCCGAGCATTTGTTCAAGTCTAGCGCTCGACACTCACAAACATACGATTCCAATCAACAGCAGACCAATTCATTTCCCTACCATAGGTGCCATGCTTCAACCAACAGAAAGCAAGTAAGCAAAGTCCACTACCAGTTACTCGTAAAACATTACAAATAAAAACAAGGGCGACTTTCCATATCACGACCCAGTAAGAGAACGCCTCCTCCGATTTAGTGCGACACAGCACAGCAAGTTGGCAAACCCAGCAAGCGGACAAACCCAGCAAGCGGGCAAACCCAGTAAGTTGACAAACCCAGCAAGTTGGCAAACCCAGCAAGTTGACAAACCCAGCAAGTTGACAAACCCAGCAAGTGGGCAAACCCAGCAAGTGGGCAAACCCAGCAAGTTGACAAACCCAGCAAGTTGGCAAACCCAGCAAGTTGACAAACCCAGCAAGTTGACAAACCCAGCAAGTGGGCAAACCCAGCAAGCGGACAAACCCAGCAAGCGGACAAACCCAGCAAGTGGGCAAACCCAGCAAGTTGACAAACCCAGCAAGTTGACAAACCCAGCAAGTGGGCAAACCCAGCAAGTTGACAAACCCAGCAAGTTGACAAACCCAGCAAGTTGGCAAACCCAGCAAGTTGACAAACCCAGCAAGTTGACAAACCCAGCAAGTGGGCAAACCCAGCAAGCGGACAAACCCAGCAAGCGGACAAACCCAGCAAGCGGACAAACCCAGCAAGTGGGCAAACCCAGCAAGCGGACAAACCCAGCAAGCGGACAAACCCAGCAAGTGGGCAAACCCAGCAAGTTGACAAACCCAGCAAGTTGACAAACCCAGCAAGTGGGCAAACCCAGCAAGTTGACAAACCCAGCAAGTTGACAAACCCAGCAAGTTGGCAAACCCAGCAAGTTGACAAACCCAGCAAGTTGACAAACCCAGCAAGTGGGCAAACCCAGCAAGCGGACAAACCCAGCAAGCGGACAAACCCAGCAAGTTGACAAACCCAGCAAGCGGGCAAACCCAGTAAGTTGACAAACCCAGCAAGTTGGCAAACCCAGCAAGTTGACAAACCCAGCAAGTGGGCAAACCCAGCAAGCGGACAAACCCAGCAAGCGGGCAAACCCAGTAAGTTGACAAACCCAGCAAGTGGGCAAACCCAGCAAGTGGACAAACCCAGCAAGTTGGCAAACCCAGCAAGTTGGCAAACCCAGCAAGTTGACAAACCCAGCAAGTTGACAAACCCAGCAAGTTGACAAACCCAGCAAGCGGGCAAACCCAGCAAGTTGACAAACCCAGCAAGTTGACAAACCCAGCAAGTGGGCAAACCCAGTAAGTTGACAAACCCAGCAAGCGGGCAAACCCAGCAAGTTGACAAACCCAGCAAGTGGGCAAACCCAGCAAGCGGACAAACCCAGCAAGCGGACAAACCCAGCAAGTTGACAAACCCAGCAAGCGGACAAACCCAGCAAGTTGACAAACCCAGCAAGCGGGCAAACCCAGCAAGTTGACAAACCCAGCAAGCGGACAAACCCAGCAAGTGGGCAAACCCAGCAAGTTGACAAACCCAGCAAGCGGACAAACCCAGCAAGCGGACAAACCCAGCAAGTGGACAAACCCAGCAAGTGGACAAACCCAGCAAGTGGGCAAACCCAGCAAGCGGGCAAACCCAGTAAGTTGACAAACCCAGCAAGTTGACAAACCCAGCAAGCGGACAAACCCAGCAAGTTGACAAACCCAGCAAGCGGACAAACCCAGCAAGTGGGCAAACCCAGCAAGCGGGCAAACCCAGTAAGTTGACAAACCCAGCAAGTTGGCAAACCCAGTAAGTTGACAAACCCAGCAAGCGGACAAACCCAGCAAGTTGACAAACCCAGCAAGCGGGCAAACCCAGCAAGTTGACAAACCCAGCAAGTGGGCAAACCCAGCAAGCGGACAAACCCAGCAAGTGGGCAAACCCAGCAAGTGGACAAACCCAGCAAGTTGGCAAACCCAGCAAGTTGGCAAACCCAGCAAGTTGACAAACCCAGCAAGCGGGCAAACCCAGTAAGTTGACAAACCCAGCAAGTGGGCAAACCCAGCAAGTGGACAAACCCAGCAAGTTGGCAAACCCAGCAAGTTGGCAAACCCAGCAAGCGGGCAAACCCAGCAATCGGGCAAACCGAGGGCTCAGTCGGTCATCACGAGTCGACGCGACTCGTGATAACAACTCGTCGCGTCATGGACCCTCTAAGCCGCTTTACACGTTGACGCATTCGCCACGAGCCACAACGCAGGCAGACGGCTCGTAAAAGAAGAGCGATTCGACCCATCGACCTGCAAGGCAAGGTGGCAAGATGTTATTTCCCTCGCCTGATATGCAGGAGGTCGTGGGCTCGATCCCGACCCTGATGAGATGTTAACTACCTCGCCTGGTATGCAGGAGGTCGTGGGCTCGATCCCGACCCTGATGAGATGTTAACTACCTCGCCTGGTATGCAGGAGGTCGTGGGCTCGATCCCGACATTGACGCCTGCTGCTGTATATTTGGTGTTTGCGTGCCTCTCTTCTTGTGGTCGCGTGGATTTTTCTCCGGGTTTTCCCTCCACATTTTGAATCAACATGAGTTTTAGAGCATTTGGCTGCTATAAATTTCCACGCGATAAGCCACTTCATTAAGCTTGTGGCCAGGTTTCTTTTGAAAAAAAAAAGCCGTATAGCTCAGTGGGCCTTACCTGGTAAAAAAAAAAACTGTAGAAAAAATAGCCGAGGATGCTCGCGATTAAGTCAAATACTCTCCTCCCTTCCTCTAATGCCCGGGTGGGTGACGATGAAATTACCGGTGGGGGTAACATCAGCTGGCGGGCGGCCCGGGGAGTTGCGTGCGACCCTTTGCGCTGATATAAATCACCCGCACACAGATCGGACAGCAGCCGCTTGCTCACGCAACAAACTTCTCGGCTCACTCCGCCAAGATCGTGGGGGTTTTTGTGCCTGTGAGTGTGTGTGTGTGACAACCGCGCCGCAGAGTTTTGGGCAACGTCACAGAAAGTAAAAAGTAAAAAAAAAGTAAAACATTTTTAAAAAAAAAGTTTAAGTTCCTCCCCGGTCGACACGAAGGCAGGACAGAAAGAGACCCGGCATCACGTTGTTGGAAATCCCACAACTCCTTTTGGGTGGGTACCAACACACATCTCCACGGGGAGGGACATACAACTATACTCTTTGGTTCTTTCGGTAAAGTAACGTAGGTAGAAAATAATAGATCACGACGTTTCGATCGTAACACAAGCGACCATCATCAGCTGAGACAATCGCAGTGATCACAGGCGTTGTCTCACCTGATGGTGGCTTGTGTTGCGATCGAAACGTCGTGATCTATTATTTTCTACCTCCGTGACTTTACCGAAAGAACCAAAGAGTATGGATTCCTGCAGTCACGAAAGCTTCAAATCCAGATGGGATATACAACTGTCAGGTTCACGCAAAGCGGACCTCGCAAGCTCGATTCAACAACCCCCCCTGGGAGCTAGGTTTTCAGCTCGCAAACTCCGTGATTGTGACTCATGTAAAGTGGACTTGTGCCCGTACGGATGGAACGTGTGATTTAATAATGGGCAACTCCTTAGACATAACAGAACATTTCCAATTGTCCATACTTGTGCGAGCATTAAGCACTCAACGTAGAGGTTATAAAATATGAACCGCATGCCAGGTTTGCCTTGCAAGAGATTTGCTGTCATCACTGGGTCTGAACTGTTAAATAATACAGACCGATTTATAATTTGTGAGCTCGCATATACAATGAGTTCAACATACATCCATGCATGCATACATACGTACACATATGAAGATCCACCATTTTGGCCTGATGATACTTTTGGGGCAAGTGCTGTTAGCGAACACCTATGAAGGCCGGCACGGCACGCAAGAAGGTGGTGTGACTAGCACCGGATCCAGCAGCCACATATTTTGTAGAGTAGTGTGCTAGTCATGCATCCAAGACAAAGATCCCCCGTATAGCCTTAACAGACTGTTGGGGCAAGTGCTGTTAGCGAGTACCTATGTAGTCCGGCACGGCACACGAGGGAGTGGGTGGCCAGCACCACGCCCGACCGCTTTTGTCTCCCCAGTGGTAATTTTTACACACCACATCAGGTACTCATTTGAGGCTGAGTCTACCTAGGGGAGGCCCAGGACCGGTTCAGATAATCGCCACTGGTGTTGGCCGTGAGCGGGAATCGAGCCCGTGTCGCCAGTTCGTAGCGCAGTGCGCTCACCGCTACATTACTGCTTCACATACCCACACACACATGCCCCAGACACTATACAGCTATTAATATCAAACTGAATAAGGGAAGCATTCCTCTAATATATGTCCTGATAAATATTGTAACAGGGTATACTCTCTGCAGGGACAATGGAAACACGTTAAATTACTGCCATAATACACTGCAAAGACGTGCTCTTGTACGTAAAAAAACATCAATATTCCCAACTCCTCATCCGACGCGTTCAATAAGGCCAAGCGCGTAAAAAGCGATTGCCAAGTTTGGTACAGACAGTTGAACATATTTTCAGTTTTTCCCAAGTTAAATAATCAATCATACGCACAAGTGATCCGCCCCCCCCCCCCCAAAAAAAACAAAACCAGGACCGTTTGTAATCGTTCTAATAAACTGTATTGAAACGTTGGCTTTGCCGGAGCGACGGATCGCGTTTGGCCCTGCTTATCCGCTTGACAGAAAATTGAGTCCAGCGTCGCGGGCCCACGTGATCGTTCCTGATGCACTGTGTGTGTGCGTGCGCGCGCAAGCACAACAAATAACAACCGACGCTTTACCCTTCGTGGACGCGTCCCCGGTTTTTTTTGTTATGGAGGGGGCGGGGGAGAAATACCGGAGACGCACCATCTGCCCTCACAGGCCCCACTTGCCATCATTTTTTGAAGCGAGACCACGCTCTCGACGGGCGATGCAGCACTTGGCAATTCCTTTTCGCCAAAGCACGCAGCACAGACGAGCGGGCAGCAGCGTTCGTCAGTCAACATCCTCCATTTAACCAGTCGATGAAATTCACTCGTTGAGACGCACGAAGCATTTGACCCTTGTGTTGCAAGCTTGCGACCCGGGCAAGGCGTTTATTTTAAATGTATCTGTGCTCAGAGTGTTTTTTTTTTTACTCACTATCTGAAGGTCACAAGTTTAAACCCATCATCCCTCCTGGGCCGATAAAATGAGGACGATACTTTGTGGGAAGTCCACTAGGTGGTTGTCGATGGAGAGACTGGCCCCCTTACCGTGGAACTGTGGAATGTTCACACTAACATGAGGCTTGGTCCGGAAATCTGGACATCAATGAGGAATATGGAACAAAAACTGCAAAGTGCCCACGGAAGGGTGGGTGAGTGCAGCGAAGCATCACGTCTCTTGTCGAGGCTGCTGCAGGAGCTGTGGCTGGTATCTGATGTTCCTGGGAGCCAATGGCTATCAATACAACCGCTCACGTTGCTCCTGTTTTTTGGGGAGTTGTATACCTATGCCACGATCCATCGCCCCCAGACAGGCCTCCTGCATAGGCATGGGTCCGCACCATGGAGCGTGCTGATCAGCGAGTTCCAGCTAGAGCTTGCGCGCACATCAACCCCCCAGTCCCCCGAGTTCACTTACACACACTCTCTAAAATAATTACCGGGCAGCCACCGAAGCAGACGTATACGCTCGGCAGTTCGGAAGTGCTAATTTATTTTTGGGTGACACGGAGCACGCGAAGAAGGGACAGCAAGACGCGAGCGGGCTTGGGCAGCACGCATCACTGTTATGGATCGATGGCCGATGGGGGGGGGGGGGCGAGTGGCAGCCAAGGAGAACGTCCACGGCAGAGGTGGCGCAACGAAATCAGCTCGCGTGCAGGTGGATGTGTTGCATCACAGGGACCGCGAGGGGTAACAGCAGCTTGGGGAGGCCCTTATCTTGCGGTGGATTGACCGTGGCTGATGATGACGACGATGGTGGTGGTGGTGGCGATGATGATGGCGACGACGATGGTGGTGGTGGTGGTGGCGATGATGATGGCGACGATGGTGGTGGTGGTGGTGGTGGCGATGATGATGACGACGATGGTGGTGGTGGCGATGATGATGGCGACGACGACGATGGTGGTGGTGGTGGCGATGATGATGGCGACGACGACGGTGGTGGTGGTGGTGGCGATGATGATGGCTGGAGCTCATGGGCAGGAATGATCACCGCCGGATTGCGCACTTGTGCGGGTGAGGCCCTTCCACGCCGAGCTGGCGCATTTCGCAATTGACAAATGAGACCCCCCCCCCCCACCCCTGTCATGAGGACATTTAACCTGCGGTGGTTCGTGCTAACGACGTGGAAAGCAATATTATGCAAAATTAAATTGTTAACCCAATACGACCCGTGTGCAGAAATGTATTTCTCCTAGACTACCCGTTCATTATTTCTGCAGAAAAAAAACGTTTTTCTTTCATTAGTTTAACCAAACACGAAATGGAGCCTTTTAAAGTCATGCTCCTGATGAACCCTGCTCATCTTTGCATAAATTTCTCCGTAATTAATATTTCAGCGTCGGATTTTTTTCCCCACGCGATAAAAAAAGCAGCACCGCATTCATTAAACATCGGGCCAAATTGCTGGGCAAGGTTACTGCATTAACCGCATTCATCACCGTGATTGGTGGCTCCGAGCCATAGAGCCTTCAAAGGGGAAATAAATAAATACATAAATAAACTAATAAACCCTCACCGCGTGTCCCCACAACAAATGGCCCAGTCATACTTCACCAATTTGCGCACTGTCAAAGTGCGCCGGTGCACAGGTGAGCAAGGGCTGATGCTTTTCTTCATTGGATGTCTGCGGAGATGACGATTCCATGTTCCTATGGCAGGGAGGGACCCTTCCACCCCCTCAATTACCACCAGCACCACAATCACCACCAGCACCACCACCAGCACCACCACCAGCACCACCAGCACCACCACCAGCACCACCAGCACCACCACCAGCACCACCAGCACCACCAGCACCACAATCACCACAATCACCACCAGCACCACCAGCACCACCAGCACCACAATCACCACCAGCACCACCAGCACCACCAGCACCACCAGCAGCACCACCAGCACCAGCAGCACCACCAGCACCACCAGCACCACCCGCACCACCAGCACCACCACCAGCACCAGCAGCACCACCAGCACCACCCGCACCACCAGCACCACCACCAGCACCACCAGCACCACCAGCACCACCGTTAACTGCCCACAATTGCTCCAGCCTTACTGGGTGGATGCTCCATTGATGATGGTGGTGCTGGCTGTGAAAGTGTCGGTGGTCGTGCATGATCGGTGATTGTTTTATAATCAGCTTTAAGAATCACGGCTATTGAGCATAGGCGCAAATAGCACGCAGCAAGCGACTCCAGAGCACTGCCGATGGTATGTCGGATAAGAACAAACACGTGTCTTGAAATAAGCAAGGTTAATAGGAACCTGTGATAACAGACGATGGGGGATGGGGGGGGGGGGAAGAATGGCAAACGAGAGATACCGGACCCTGCCAATGTGGTGGTTGAACACCACATTGGCAGTGGTAAGGAGACATGAAGATCACTAGAATGATGATGATGATGATAACGCCGAAGAGAATGATGATGATGATCATCATCATACTGATGGCGGTGATCGTGATGGTGGCGTTCATGGAACGCCGGCCAGGGATTGAACGTGTGCTCTCATGAGCGGGGTGCTGGGGTTGCGTTTCATTCAATCCGATTCTTGTGCACGACGGCAATAGCAATAGCTTCAGGAGCTAAATGACAATGTGAAGGTCTACTAGCCACGCAGAGAAGGCTTCAGAGGAGAGAGTTTGTGTAGTTTTGCTGTTCCTCCTCCTCCTCTGCCGAAGAAGCTCGGACAATAGTGGCTTTATTAGCTCGGTTGGCTGCATATGGTGCGACAGAAGTGCAACATCCATATGTAGATGGTCCATAGTTTTGGGTTGCACGTGCACAATCACAATACTGTGGCTTGCCTTCAATGTTCCATTCATGAATAATATGTGTACATTGGCCTGTTGATGTTCTGATGCAGTTGATGGTAACACCGGCGTCTTTGATGAATGTCAGAGCCGGGGAGATGCGATGATATTCGGGTCTCGAATGAAGTGTTTATTCGAGATGTCCGCATTGTGCTGCTCGGTTCGGCAGCAGCGTTCTGCTCGATGTGGGTGAGATTCTAGGATGGTGACAACAGCAGCAGTGATTCCAGTTTGGGGTTCGGGACTTGAGTATCACCTACTCTGGCTATCCAGTTTGTTTTACCTTTACCACATTCATAAATACCATAGGTGTGACGCAATGTGAAAATGGGGGGGGGGGGGACGATATTGTCGAAAGATCGCCATGGAACGCGTGGCTGTTAGATAACAATTTGCAGCTTTGTTTACCTTCCTCGGCGCGACACGAATCCTCGCTTTATTCATACCCGCTCGCGTCTGTGCATCGACTGCCAATTACGCGCAAGACTTCTCCACCGGCGGCAAATAAACAGCGCGGGGAGATGCGCGGCACGGGCCTCGTTATTCCCCACACCTGCAGGGCGAGCCACACGCATGAGAGCTCGACTGGTGATTAAGATAGAGTGAAACTCGTTCTCTTCATGAATAGTCCATGGGCAAGGGCAGAAATTGGTAACTCCCTAAGGTGGTAATTTTTTTGAAAAAAAATTTGAAGTTATAATTTATTTATATGGCGAATAATGTATTTTTTTGTCAATTATTTGATAACCCATTTATTCCAAACGGTTATAACAAAATTAAATGCCATTGGGTCACGTAGATAAATTGGAACCGTTAAAGTTGTGCCACCTCGGAGCTAAATATTTGATAACTCAAATCTCAGGTGATATATCTGCTACGGGCTCACGGACTGAAAGTCATTCTTTGCTTGCGGAGGTTTGTTCTAATTTCACACTGGCCAGTTATGCGAAAATTCATCAACTAATCCCAACTCCGAAGCTCACAATGCATCGCGTGTCAATGAACAAATAAATGAATGTTTGTCGATTCGTCGGGCGCAGTGTTCATGGGCTCAAGTCTGTCCTCTGCTCGCCAAAAAGGGTCAACTTCAATTTACTCCCAATGTGAAAAAAAAAAACATTCAATCAATTATTTAATGAAATTGAGACCCTGCAGCACAGCGATTCATCGATTTGCCAGTGGTACTGTGGGGAGCCGTGAATTGGGTGGAGGGAAGCGAGTCGTGAACCTCAAGTGGACAGATAAAACGACTGGAAATCTGTGCAAAATACTTTTATAGCTCATCGGATTCCTCCGGTATGAATAAAGATTGTGATAACATAAAACAGGTTAGGCTGTACCCACATTTAGACCCTATCGCAGTGAACAGAGTGACGTACTTTGTCTTTGTATCGTCTCAAGGCTGTTTCGTAGAACCTGGCTGGTATTCGAACTTGGTCCCTCCAGATTTGGAGGCCAGATTAGAAACCTCTCCACCACAGTGAACCCGTGTTGGCTTTGTACCCAGAGTGATGTGGATCGCGTCACCAGGCGTTTTTTTTCGGTCATGAGCACCTTAATGGGGCGATTAATTGATTTAATTAATTTTATTATTCATCAGAGGCAAAGACAAAGATAAAGACAAAGATCCCCCGTATAGCCTTGCCAGACTGTAGGGGCAAGTGCTGTTAACGAGCACCTATGAAGGCCGAAACGATACACGAGGGGGGTGGGTGGCCAGCACCACGCCCGACCGCCTTTGTCTCCCCAGTGGCGATGTTTACACACCCGCACCAGGTACTCATTTGAGGCTGAGTCAACCTAGGGGAGGCCCAGGACCGGTTCAGATAATCGTCACTGGGTGTTGGCCGTGAGCGGGAATCGAACCCGGGTCGCCGGGTTCATAGCGCAGCGCAGCGCTAACCGCTGCACCACCGCTCCCAATGACGCACGCACATAATGTCAGAAAGCTTCAATGTTCCCTTCCCCGACTCTGATCCTCACTGAACAACTCTGCAGTTTGTTTGTTTATGGCGGAGGTGGAATTTGTTTGTGTGTTTAGTTTGTTGTCCGTCCCCGCACCTCCGATGGGCACGGTTGGCGACGTACAGTGCGAAAGAAGTTCAACATACGTACACGTGCAAAACACCGCAGCGTCAAAATAATGACTGCAGCCAATTAAGAGACGTTGTCAATTTGAGATTTCCCCATCAGGAGTATGCCGTAAGGCAGAGTAATGATGTGGGCGGTTTATGGTGGACAGCAGTGTGGACGGGAGTCTGTGACCTTTTCTCTATTAGGAAAGGATTTGGACGCAGTAATGACTCATATTTCTTCAAGTGTCTTTATAAAATACATTTTTGAATCACCTGCGCAATTGAAGACCTCAGTGACCATAGCCCCCGGCTATAAAAAGCTGTCCCACTTAGGTACCACGTGGCAAGTACATATGCCATGATTACGCGAATTAAATAAAATGAAAAAACGAATTTGGGCAAAACACTCTGTCTAAAATAAATAATTATTTATCATTAAATTGCCTATTGTGTTTTTTTTCTTCTGCACACAGCCGGTGGGTGGTGGTGGCTCTGGACGTGGCCTCTAATCCAGAATGGCAGGCAGCAGTGACGACTGGTGGATCACACAATTGTTGGGTGCCACGGTGGCGAGATGTTAACTCCCTCGCCTGGTATGCAGGAGGTCATGGGTTCGATCCCGACCCCGACGCCTGCTTTGACATTTGAAGTTTGCATGTTCTGCCTGTGGTCACGTGGACTTTTCTCCGGGTCCTCCGGTTTTTCCCTACACATTTAGAATCAACATGTGTTGAGAGTATTTGGCTGCTAAACATTTCCGCATAAGCCACTTCGTTGAGCTATCATTTGTGGCCTTAACTCGGTAAAAAAAAAATGCTTAATAGTTTGAGCATAAACTCCGTTCCCGTGGGCGTTGAGGAGGACCTATGCCATAGCTCGCCAGGAAAAGACGGCACAATAAAGTGTAGACTACTATCATCTGTCCCTTCTGCACGGGATAGAGAGTTGCCCCCTTGCATGCGTGGATTTTCTCGAGTTGCCCTGGTTTCCCTCCCTCATGAATTGGTCGAAAAATCTTCATATATAGAGGACTGCAGAGTTTGGGCAATTATTGGCGCTGGCTCACCACTGAGCTGCCATCCATCTCGTCTGCAATTCCTCAGCGATATAATGTAATTGATGAACGACGTGATATAAAACTAAAAATTATTAGTATTTAACTTTTTCCTTTTATAAGAGGCTGTATTATAGAATGATTATAATTAGCAATGGCATTTTTGGGGAATTATTTTCACACTGATTATTAATAATGCATGATATCATCATCACCACCACACTAAATGATGATGATCCCAAAATGTTACGAAAGAGGTACCATAATTGTTTGACGATATGTTACAGCTTAATTATTCAGTGCATTTCACTTTGTCCTTGCACCCGCAGAGGACAAATACATTCACGTCACATCTCGCCGCTCTTCCAATGTGCAGTTGCGCAAGGGCAGCAACATCTTTACCTTTCGATTTAAAGCTTCTTTCGTGACTGCAGGGATTCATCTTCTTGGTTATTTCGGTAAAGTCACGTAGAAGGGAAATAATAAAATAATAAAAATAAAACATCATAAAATAATTATATTTAAAGCTTTCGTGACTGCAGGGATTCATCTTCTTGGTTCTTTCGGTAAAGTCACGTAGAAGGGAAATAATAAAATAATAAAATAAAACATCATAAAATAATTATATTTAAAGCTTTCGTGACTGCAGGGATTCATCTTCTTGGTTCTTTCGGTAAAGTCACGTAGAAGGGAAATAATAAAATAATAAAAATAAAACATAATAAAATACAATTCTCACGACGTTTCGGCCACAACGTGACTTTACCGAAAGAACCAAGAAGATCTTTACCTTGTAACGTTTTGCACTGGGCGAAGACCCCGGGGCCGGCCCCAGGACACGCTGGCGGGGACTACGTCGCTCAGCTGGCCTAGGAACGCCTGGGGATTCCCCAGGAAGAGATAGGAGTCTGTCGTCGCCAGGGAAAGGGAGGTTTGGACCGCCACTACTCAACGCGCTGCCGCCGCGAACATCGCCGGGTCAAGCGGACTCAGAAAACGAACGAACAACGAACGTTTTGCATCCACCGTATGAAAACTTATTGTAAAAGCACACATTTACCACGCGTGCCAGGGCCATGCCCACCACAAATCACTGCGTAATTCGTACAGAAATCGCACTGACGCAGCATGCAGAATCATCGCAAATTTCCCCCCTATTGTGCGGACAGCGCCCTCCTCGTGCGACGGGACGTGCCCTTGTAACTCACTTATTTACGACTGCTTCTTGTGTTTAGTTTGGTCTCCTCCCCCCGCTACTCCGATTAGCACGGTCGGCAACGTACGGTGCGAAAGAAGTTGAACGTAAATGCATGCGTGACAACGGGCGCTCCTTTGACGCACCGCCTAAACAGTGAAGTGTGCTCCGATCGCGCACACTAATTTGATTCAGTTCATCATTAGACCTCCTTTGATGTAGATGCTTACCCCGAGCCCTCATTACTTTGATAGTGGCGTTGTCTTTGAGCTGTACGCCTTTTGGCGTCCTCTGGTCGAGCACCAATTGAGACGAGACTCGAAAGAAAGCCGTCTCTGGTGTGGACCAATCAGTTTCAAGGACAATGCATATATTATCAGAGTGTGTTTTTTTGCATTTTGACCACAAGTATTGTGGTTAATGCACACATGATTGCTCGTAATACGGTTTCAGTTTTTTTGCCAGAAAAAACGGGAAAACCCTATTATTTGATTCTGTTCGTTTAACAAGCATGTGCGCACGCGCGCTCCGCTTGCTCCTGTACTATGCACGCTGCGACGACGCGATGAGACGGGATGGGCCGTTTGGAGCCGCGTTTCGCATGGACACGGCTGGCCCTCTTGCGGCACGCGCATTGAGTAAACTGTTGTCTCGTCACATTCACGACTACTCTCCCTTGAGTTGTTTTTATTAATTGTAATTGGTAAGAGTTGTTCAAATCCCTTGTCTGTATATGAATGGATGCACAGCGTGATCTGTTTTTACGTATGTATATCTGTATGTATGTCTGTATATGCATATTTGTATGAAAGTATGTGTGTATATATATATATTTTAGGTGCTCGCTAACAGCACTTGCCCTACAGACTGTTAAGGCTATACGGGAGATCTTTGTATTGTGGGGAGCGGTGGTGTAGCGGTTAGCGCGCCGCGCTTTCTAACCCAGCGACCCGAGTTCGAGTCCCGCTCACGGCCAACACCAGTGGCGATTATCTGAACCGGTCCTGCCACCCCCTTCCCTAGGTGGACTCAGCCTCAAATGTGCTGTGTAAAAACATCGCCACTGGGCAGACAAAGGCGGTCGGGCGTAGTGCTGGCCACCCACCCCCTCGTGTGCCATGCTGCTCCCTCATTAGCTGTTCACGAACAACACTTGCCTCCACATCATTCTGCACGAAAGCATTATTCGCACGTGTGCACGACCCTACCTGTACATGGTGCCAACGTACGTTTAGCTCGACGCGTGCCTGTACATTTGTATGCACATCGGTACGCGACGTAACGCGCGCGCGACGATTTCGATTGGCGTTGTCGAACCGCTGCAGTCGGTTGCCATTGGCATCGGTCTGTGTTCGTCTCACGAGTGTCATCTCCTTCTCTCCCGTGAGAGACGGCCAAACAATCGGCTCCTGGGAGATGACACGGCCATGGCGGGGGGTGGGGGTGTCACAGTGCAGGCGCGTTTACTGGCAAGCCGACACGAGCCAGAGGAAGGCGAACCCATGCACCTCACTCAACATGGGCTGACGTCAGATTGTTCAAATGCAGGTCATGGCCACACGGTTGAATGAGGGCACGGCCGTCAATTGCAATGAGCGTGAAACCCTCAAGTGGTTGTTACCGGGCCGGCTTAAACGCCACGTCACCTGCCGGCAAAATTCATTGAGGAATAAAAACATCGGTGAATCTGCTTTTTTTTTGCGTATTGTCGACTTTCTTTTTCTTTCATTCACGAGCCACCGTTGTGCACGTGGTGATCGTGGTCCACCACACGTGACGCAGTGCGCGTTGGATTGTGGAGCGATTCAATAGGAAATATAAACGAATATATAATTGTAGCCATTCTCAATCCCTGGATGAAGGCCGTCCCAGGTCACCGCGCTGCTCAGTGGCGAGTTGGTGAAGGAGGAAGGGGGGGGGGGGCAAAACCGGTTCAGTTATCGTTCGGCGCCACTGATGTGAGCCGTGGCTGGGAATCGAACTCGGGTCACGGGGTCTGTAGCACGAAGCACAGTGCGCGAATAACCACACTGTGCCACCGCTCGACAACATCGCGTAGGAGTATCGATCATCAGCCACGAGATCCATCTGTAAGCGACAGCAGAGCAAGCGCATTGCCGGGTTTGTAGCGCAGCACGCCAAAAGCTATACTAACGCTCCCCACGTATATTACACACCACACATTTTTATATATGAGGGTTCTCGAATTCAGTTTCCTCCCATGTGCAAAAATACTCGACAGAATGAAGACTTGGGAAGTTTGCCAATGCAGGATCCTCATGAGACTCAGTCAGCCTCTCTTGAGCACATTAAGGAGCTTATACTTTATTCACCAGCAACGGAACGTGTCGAGACCCCTACAACCGAGGAGACGGAGCGATTAAACCACCCTGTGTGCTCCCAGTGAACGTGGAATGCTAAGCAAACGTCACTCCCAACGGTGCATCTTTATTGGACAGGTATTTGTGAATTGTTCCATTGCAGCACCACACCTCGTGATGGTGATGGATTGGGAGGCTTTCATCGAGCAGTGCCTGATGATGATTTTAATTAAGACTGATGGGCTCTATTTAACAAGCTACTGTTTCCCCGTGTGAACCAATGCTCAGTGCACTCAGAGTGAAAGGTTCAATTCCCATGCCTGCCAAGTATTTTCAGCAAGACAATATTAACGAAGCATGCCGTGCGCTGTCAAGGAGACGTTAAAGACTCTGGCTCATGTGTGTATCGTGAGGATCTCCAAAATGCGCCAATTGCTGTAGGCTTTAACGAAAATACTCGCAAACCACAGAATGTCTGCTTCCGAGTTGAGGTTTTGCTGCGTCCTTCGAGCAATCGCGCGTCCTCGAACGAATTGCGTGTCCTCAAAGCGGGACACACACGCGGTCGGGGTGGGACGCGTCCTTCCAGTGGCTCAAGCGCAGAGACGAACGGCCGTGGTCCAAAGTGGACCACGCGCGCCACAAAAGAGAAACCACTCCCCCAGCCCGGCGCAGCTTCCCATGGGCAATGCTGCAAAAGGCACGGCAACATTTGAACACAGAAGACAAAGCGTTGCCCAATAGACATTTGGAAGGACGCGTTATCGCAGCAGAGACGGCTTCTAAAAATAACCCGGTGCTCGATGCAATCCACCCCTTCACCACCGATGGGATGTGTACACCTAATGACAAAGATGCCCCGTATTGCCTGAACAGACGGTTGGGGCAAGTGCTGTTAGCATGGCACACGAAAGGGTGGGTGGCCAGCACCATGCCCGGCTGCCTTTGTCTTGCTATTTACGATGTTGACACACCGCACCAGGCACTCATTAGAGGCGGAGCCGACCTAGGGGAGGCCCGGGACCAGTTCAGATGATCGTCACCGGTGTTGGCCGTGAGCGGGAATCGAACTCGGGTGGCCGGGGTTGTTTGTGCGTTGAACGTCTTTCGCGCCATACGTAGCCAACCGTGATAATCGGGAGGGTGCGGGTTCGTGGCGCAGCGCGCGAACCACTACGCTGCCGCTCCCCACAATGTACACGCACACACGCACTAACGCACACTAACGCACTAACGCACGCACGCACTAACGCACACTAACACACGCTAACGCATGCACGCACACACGCACTAACGCACACTAACGCACGCACTAACGCATGCACTAACGCACTAACGCCACTAACGCACGCTAGCGCACTATCGCACGCACTAACGCACGCACGTACTAACACACGCACTAACGCACGCACGGACGTACTAACACACGCACTAACGCACGCACGCACGTACTAACACACGCACTAACGCACGCACGCACGTACTAACACACGCACTAACGCACTAACACACGCACGTACTAACACACGCACTAACACACGCACTAACGCACTGACACACGCACTAACGCACGCACTAACGCACGCACTAACGCACTAACGCACTAACGCAACGCACTAACGCACTAACGCACTAACGCACTGAGGGCTGTCGAGGCTCGTGTGTCGCCGTGTGGTGAAGCGGCTCTCGGGCGCTCGCTCCTACTGCCCCGCGCCGCCTGTCGGCGCGAACATCCGCGGTGATCGCGCCGCGTCCACATCTCGCCGAGGCTTTCAGATCACAGCGTCAACGTTAATTCGCGGCGGAAAGAGAGAGAAGGAGAGAGAGAACATAGACATGGAGTAGGGAGAGAGAGGGGGTAGAAAGAGATGGGGGGGGTAGAGAGAGGGGGTAGAAGAGAGGGGGTAGAAAGAGATGGGGGGGGGGGTAGAGAGAGGGGGTAGAGAGAGGGGGTAGAAAGAGGGGAGGGGGTAGAGAGAGGGGGTAGAGAGAGGGGGTAGAGAGAGAGGGGGGGTAGAGAGAGGGGTAGAGAGAGGGGGTAAGAGAAAGGGGGGGTAAGCAGAACAGAGCGGGATATCTTTTGTGAAATCTGTCATTTAAAAGGGGGGGGGGGCACATAAAGCAAAACATTGAATAAAACCCCTAAATGATGAACGAAGCAAAGTGCCGACTGCACCGAGCATCTTCTTGTTTCCTCTGATCGTAAAAAATTAGAGAAAGAGAGACAGCGGGAGGACGAATCGCCTCGGACGCATCCTCCTCCACGCCGATCTGCGCGCCGATGTGTGGCGACGTCTCCGAAGGGACGTCGCTCTCCATCCAACCCCCCTCGCTCCACTCCGCCTGCCGCCGCGCGCGGATTAACGACCGCTCGCGTCGCGTTATTGTCTAATTAAGTCAATCCCGCCGTGGTCTTGGCACCGTGCCAAGCACGAGCGGGCGAAGCTGCGTTAAAGCCGGAGGGAGGCAGGGATGGGAAGGCGAGGCGAGCGCGTTCGGGAAGGGAACGATGGCGCGGTTTGTGAGCGGCACTTTCAAGTTAAAGTTCATTATTAGGTATAGCCCTCTGGGCCATTCGGCTCTTGAATCGGGTGCAACCGCAACAAACAAAAAAAAAACATGAACAAGAAAACATCTTAAAGTGAATATGTGACTAAGTGCAAACAGAAAATCCAAGAAAAGACAGCAAAATATTGCAGAAAAAACACCGTACACCAACACTGTGTGCAAAAATCCCAGTGGGTCAAACAACAACAGCCACAAGACAACTTAGATTAAGGCCATCAGTCTTACTCCGTACTACAACAAACAAACATGACCAAACCAAAAAACTTTTCGAAATCACCAAAATAAAGCCATGAAAGCAACGAAACAGTGATCATAGGAACTGTGACGGAATTTTCACAATAACTTGAACCTACTGTGTGAACCTGGTCACGCGCGTTCGAAGGCCACGGCTCACGTCACCAGCGTGGTGAAGTACGTCTCAAACGGCGCACGTGACGGACACAGCCGTCATGCAACAACGCATTGACGACGAAGGGCCTCGTGAACGTGTCGCAACTACTCTTTGGTTCTTTCGGTAAAGTCACGTAGGTAGAAAAGGAATAGATCACGACGTTTCGATCGCGACGCAAGCAATCGTCATCAGGTGGGACAACCACGGCAAGAAAAGACTGCTGAAGTAGGCGAGAGATTTGCCGTGGCACGAGGTTATATAGTAGGCCTCGGCAGTAGGGAAGAGAGAGAAGTGGTGCAGAACGAGAGCGAGAGAGTGAGCAAGAGAGTGAGCGAGAGAGAGAGAGCGAGCGAGTGAGCGAGCGAGCGAGAGAGCGAGCGAGAGAGAGAGAGCGAGCGAGCGAGCGAGTGAGCGAGCGAGAGAGCGAGCGAGAGAACGACCGAGAGAGCGAGCGAGAGGTGGGGGTTTTACATAAAGCTAAGTTTAAAAAAAGAGAGAGAAGTGGGGGGAGGGGAGGAGGCAGGGTAGAAAGTGGACCCCGCAGCAGCGCCCGGGTCACTGGAGTAAAGTGGGCCACCGCAGCAGCGCTGGAAAGATCGGCTGCAGGAGGGGGGGTGGAGACATCGAGTAAAAATGTGCCGTCGTTGCGAGGACAATTCTGCGCGATTGAGGCTGTTGCACGATGGCCAATTGTTGGAGGCTGAAAAAAACCTCGACACGTGAAGCATTTGGCGACCGCGAAGTAACCGCACTCGGCAGATATCAATTTTGCCGAGCGGATAATGACTCGCAAGGGCCTCGTTACGTAAAAGGAAATCAATCCGTGTTTTTTATTTTAAATTTCATCCGAGACGTAAGTATTACACGTGTACGTTCATTCGAAAGTAAACTTTGCAAACGCACAGCCCTTAAGTCAATCCACTGCTGGATTAGGGCCTCCCCACGCCGTGCACCTTGTGAGGATTGTTTGATCTTACTTCACCTCGCATTGCCCCGTAGAGCCCAATGGCAACCTGTTTGTGTACGGCGGTCACCCATCCGAGCACTAACCAGGCCCAAACCCTTGGCTTCTGAGATCTGACGACACCAAGACACATTCCGAGTTATTTGGCCGCAAGCAATGCCGCACATGGAGAGACGCACGGAAGAACACATGCATTAAAAAACATCGGCAGAAAGAAACGAGCATACATTAAGACGGGCTAGTGTAGTGACAACGTATACACAAGTATTTTAACACAGGCATACATGACCTGCAATATATAATAACATTTAATAAA
>NW_026892143.1:0-48776 GCF_015708825.2 Lethenteron reissneri
TGAGTGTGGTGGTGAGTGTGATGGTGAGTGAGATGGTGAGTGTGGTGGTGAGTGTGGTGGGGTGGGTGGTGAGTGTGGTGGTGAGTATCATGGTGAGTGTGGTGGTGAGTGTGATGGTGAGTGTGGTGGTGAGTATCATGGTGAGTGTGGTGGTGAGTGTGGTGGTGAGTGTGGTGGTGAGTGTATCATGGTGAGTGTGGTGGTGAGTGTGGTGGCGAGTGTCATGGTGTCATGGTGAGTGTGGTGGTGAGTGGTGGTGAGTGTGGTGGTGGTGAGATGGTGAGTGTCATGGTGAGTGTCAAGGTGAGTGTGGTGGTGAGAGTGATGGTGAGTGTGGTGGTGAGTGTGGTGGTATCATGGTGAGTGTGGTGGTGAGTGTGGTGGTGAGTGTGGTGGTGAGTATCATGGTGAGTGTGGTGGTGAGTGTGATGGTGAGTGAGATGGTGAGTGTGGTGGTGAGTGTGGTTGGGGTGTGATGGTGAGTGTGGTGGTGAGTGATGGTGAGTGTGGTAGTGATGTGTGGTGAGTATCATGGTGAGTGTGGTGGTGAGTGTGGTGGTGAGTATCATGGTGAGTGTGTGGTGAGTGTGATGGTGAGTATGGTGGTGAGGGTGATGGTGAGTGTGGTGGTGAGTATGGTGGTGAGTGCGGTGGTGAGTGCAGTGGTGAGTGTGGTGGTGAGTGTGGTGGTGAGTGTGATGGTGAGTGTAGTGGTGAGTGTGGTGGTGAGTGAGATGGTGAGTGTGGTGGTGTCATGGTGAGTGTCATGGTGAGTGTGGTGGTGTGGTGGTGAGTGTGGTGGTGAGTGTGATGGTGAGTGAGATGGTGAGTGTGGTGGTGAGTGTGGTGGTGAGTGTGGTGGTGAGTGTGGTGGTGAGTATCATGGTGAATGTGGTGGTGAGTGTGTGGTGTGTGATGGTGAGTGAGATGGTGAGTGTGGTGGTGAGTGTGGTGGTGATGTGGTGGTGAGTGTGGTGGTGAGTATCATGGTGAATGTGGTGGTGAGTGTGGTGGTGTGTATCAAGGTGAGTGTGATGTGAGTGAGATGGTGAGTGTGGTTGTGAGTGTGGTGGTGGGTGTGGTGGTGAGTGTGGTGGTGAGTATCATGGTGAGTGTGGTGGTGATGTGATGGTGAGTGTGGTGGTGAGTATCATGGTGAGTGTGGTGGTGAGTGTGGTGGTGAGTGTGGTGGTGATGTATCATGGTGAGTGTGGTGGTGAGAGTGGTGGTGAGTGTGGTGGTGAGTGAGATGGTGAGTGTCATGGTGAGTGTCAAGGTGAGTGTGGTGGTGAGAGTGATGGTGAGTGTGGTGGTGAGTGTGGTGGTATCATGGTGAGTGTGGTGGTGAGTGTGGTGGTGAGTATCATGGTGAGTGTGGTGGTGAGTGTGATGGTGAGTGAGATGGTGAGTGTGGTGGTGAGTGTGGTTGTGGGTGTGATGGTGAGTGTGGTGGTGAGGGTGATGGTGAGTGTGGTAGTGAGTGTGGTGGTGAGTATCATGGTGAGTGTGGTGGTGAGTGTGGTGGTGAGTATCATGGTGAGTGTGGTGGTGAGTGTGATGGTGAGTATGGTGGTGAGGGTGATGGTGAGTGTGGTGGTGAGTATGGTGGTGAGTGCGGTGGTGAGTGCAGTGGTGAGTGTGGTGGTGAGTGTGGTGGTGAGTGTGATGGTGAGTGTAGTGGTGAGTGTGGTGGTGAGTGAGATGGTGAGTGTGGTGGTGTCATGGTGAGTGTCATGGTGAGTGTGGTGGTGTGGTGGTGAGTCTGTTGGTGAGTGTGATGGTGAGTGAGATGGTGAGTGTGGTGGTGAGTGTGGTGGTGAGTGTGGTGGTGAGTGTGGTGGTGAGTGTGATAGTGAGTATTGTGGTGTGGTGGTGAGTGTGGTGGTGAGTGTATCATGGTGAGTGTGGTGAGTGTGATGGTGAGTATTGTGGTGAGTGTGGTGGTGAGTGAGATGGTGAGTGTGGTGGTAAGTGTGGTGGTGAGTGTGGTGAGTGTATCAAGGTGAGTGTGGTGGTGAGTGTGGTGGTGAGTGTGGTGGTGAGTGTATCATGGTGAGTGTGGTTGAGTGTGGTGAGTGTGGTGGTGAGTGTGGTGGTGAGTGTGATGGTGAGTATTGTGGTGAGTGTGGTGGTGAGTGTGGTGTTGAGTGTATCATGGTGAGTGTGGTGGTGGTGTGTGAGTGTTTGGTGAGTGTGATGGTGAGTGTGGTGGTGAGTGTGGTGAGTGTGTGGTGGTGAGGTGGTGAGTGTATCATGGTGAGTGTGATAGTGAGTGTATCATGGTTAGTGAGTAATCCTGAGTGTGAGTTTGACTAATTCTCCCCCCTCTCCCTCTCGCTGTCTCTGCTTTCCCCCATAACTACCTCGCCTGGTATACAGGGGATTGTGGGTTCGATCCCGACCCTGATGCCTGCTGCTGTATATTTGGAGTTTGCCTGTCTCTGTCTCTCCCCGTGGTCGCGTGGATTTTTCTCCGGGTCCTCCGGTTTTTCCCTCCACATTTAGGAAACATTCGTTTAAAGTTTGACTTGACTGCAGAATTCATATATTGGTTCTTTCGGTAAAGTAACGTAAATAGAAAACAAAAAAATCTATATATTTTGTAAATATATATTTTTTATACAAAATAAGATAAAATTGAAAATAGTAAAAGCGTTTTAATCATATTTACTTTATTTTTTCATTTCATTCTTTTTTCTTTTTCGATATACATGACTTACCGAAAGAACCAAGAATATGAATATTCGTTGAAAGTATTTGGCTGCTATAATTTACCGTGATGATGAGCCACTTCGTTGAAACTGACATTGGGTGCCAAGTCGCTTCTGAAAAAGAGATGTTTAGCTCAGTGGACCTTACCTGGTGAAATGAAAATCGTTGAGACTTCAGTCGAGTTTCTCTCTCCTTCCCGTAGCACAACAACAAGCAGGAGCAAGGGGAGGAGCATTCTCCACTAAGTGGTGGCGACCGACACCACGGGCGCCTTGTGCCAGAATATGTGCACCACAGATATCCATCACCTAGATACTCAAAGAGTCATCACACATAGACCTATACACTCACCACGCACAGACCCTCAGACTTGCACAGATAACCATAGACTCACCACAGAGACCCATAGACTCATCAGACAGAGAATCACAGACTCAAACAGACCCACAGACTCGCACAGAGCCCTGTAGACTCTCCAAACAGAGACGCAGAGACTCACCACGCAGATAACTATAGACTCACCACACATGCCCATAGACTCACCACACAGAGACCTATAGACTCACCACACAGAGACCCATAGATGCTTCACACAGGGACCCATAGAGTCATACAAAACGCATAGACTCATCACACAGAGAACCACCGACTCAAACAGAATAGCATAGAGCCCGAAAGACTCACAAAACAGAGACACAAACTCACCACACAGAGACCCATAGACTCACCACAGAGATCCATCGACAGACCCAAGGGCTTGCATGTGAATGTGTGGTGATGTAGTTGAAGGTGGAGGGGGTTTACCAGCCCCTCGCACCCATCCAGAACTCCCTGTGGCCACTGTGGTGGCTGCGAGGCGACGTGAGGTTCACAGCTGGTCAGGGTTGGCGCCCCCCCCCCCCCCACCAATGGCATTGCTCACAACCACCGCTGCGTTATCGACCGTCACCATTCGCCAATAAGTGACGGTGACGTCACCACGGCGCCTGTGCCAGGCCAGGTGCACTTTGAAGCCACGTGAAGTGTCGAAGGCTCGCTGACCGGAGGTCTTGGAACAGACCCAGGTGCCACGGGTTGGCTGACTGAGATGACTGGCAGATGCACCACCCTGTACTGTGACACATTGCTGCACATTTATCATCCGGTGTTTCGCTCGTTTTTGTGAGCATCACTCCTCCGTTGTTGTTGGAGGGCGACTGCCTCCAACTGCCCAGTAGAAGCGTCCTTCACGAGCCTCCCCCGCAGAGGCCGATCCTGACACCGCTGGTACCAGTCGTCGGCAAAGCCCACTCAGCTCCACATCCTCCCGTACCGCATTAGTCCACCTCCACTCCAGCCCATGCCGTTCCCGCCCAGCCCCCTTCATCCACCTACATACTCACCTACCGGCTTGCTGACGCACTCACCCACTCATATCTGCTCACGCACCGACGCATGAAATTTTAAATGCAGGCTACGCAAAGCATGCTGATCAATTTACACCAAGATCTACTCTCAACCACTTAAACCACATATTCGTGAACGATGCGCACCCTAATCAGCCACTACAGTTGTGTGCAGGGTGTTGTGATGTCACGTAGTACGACGTTTCTCCTGCTCCCCCCCCCCCCCCCCCCCCCCCCTTGTTATAACGCGGCGTATATCCATGGTCTCGTTGCATTGGCCTTAATGGACGCGTGGTGATGGTGAAAGATGATTCAGCGGTGAACACTGAATTACCGGGGCCCCATTTAACGTTCAGGTGACACGGGGCACGGTACGTGAAGAACCTCTGATCTGTCCTGTAAGCAGACTCCTCTGCGTGGGATAGTTAACACCTCTTAATGCACAGACAACAGCCAACGCAGCCTCGCCTGCCGGAGGAGCTCGCAGATAATCGGACAGTGTCCAGATCTCTCAAGGATCTGTGAGCTACTCGCACACAAAGACCCCCCGTGTAGCCTTTAACAGACGGTTGGGGCAAGTGCTTTATAACATCATCAAAGGGGCGCTGTAATAAGATGCTATCAAAATCACCGATCAGAGATTTTCCCATATATGGTCTTTGTTGATCGTGAATCGAGACTCATTGTATTGATTCCACTCAGTCGATCCGGCAGCAAGCTCAAAATGTCCGATTTTATCTGAAATATTCTGCGTTTCACAGATCATACAAAGTAACGGTATTAATGCCCGATTTGTTTGTACTTTTTAACTTAATTTTTTCATGTAGTCTATCAGACTTTTGTTTTAAATCGCTCTGCAAAAAGTCATTTTGTATACTTATAAATCAATGTTATGCTAATGCAAAATTTCATCATAGCGGCGACTCAGTTTACTCCGATGTGCTATGTCATCTTTAAATCGATCTTGTGAGTGTACAATTTTATATTAAACTTCATTTAGTGAGTGAATACAAGACCACTTATACGCCGATGTCCATTTTTTATCATAGCTGTGATTTCATTCAGCCATTCACTCACTCAGCCACAAACTCACTCAGCCACACACTCACTCAACGACTCACTCAACCACTCAGTCACTCACTCACTCAGCTATTCAATCACTTAACCACTCACTCAATAATTAACTCAACCACTCACTCAACCACTCACTCAATCACTTACTCAACCACTCAACCATCACTCTCTCACCCACTCAACCATTCACTCACTCAGCCACTCACTCACTCAGCCGCTCACTCACTCAGCCACACACTCACTCAACGACTCACTTACTCAACCACTAAGCCGCTCACTCACTCAGCTATTCACTCACTCAACCACTCACTCACTCAATCGATCATTCAACCACTCACTCATTCACTCCGCCACTCACTCATTCAACCATTCGCTTACTCAACCACACACTCAGCCGCTCACTCACTCAATCACTCAACCACTGGCTCACTCAACCACTCGCTCATTCAACTACTCAGCCACTCCTTCCCTCAACCACTAACTGACTGAACCACTCAACCAACCACTGATTCACTCAACCATTCACTCAGTCAGCCACTTGCTCAACCAATTACTCAATCATTAACTCAACTACTCACTCACTCAACCATGCACGTATGCACTCAAAGACTCACTCATTCAACCACTCACTAATTCACTCAACCACTCACTCAACCATTCACTCACTCAATCACTAATTTGTTCACTCAACCAATCACTTGCTCACTCAACCTCTCTCTCACTCACTCAGCCACTCACTCTTTCACTCAGCCACTCACTCCTTCACTCAGCCACTCACTCTTTCACTCAGCCACTCACTCATTCAGCCACTCACTTAACGACTCACTCACTTAACCACTCAGCCGCTCACTCACTAAGCTACTTACTCAACCACTCACTCACCTAATCACTTACTCAAGCACTCAGCCACTCACTCTTTCACTCAGCCACTCACTCATTCAGCCACTCACTCATTTAGCCACTCACTCATTCAGCCACACACTCAACGACTCACTCACTCAATCACTCAGCCGCTCACTCACTAAGCTACTCACTCACTCAACCACTCACTCACGTAATCACTTACTCAACCACTCAACTATCACTCTTTCACTCACTCAACCATGCACTCAATAAGCCAAACTCACTCAACGACTCACTAACTTAACCACTCAGCCGCTCACTCACTCCATAACTCAAGCACTCAACCACTCGCTCACTCAAACACTCGCTCAATCAACTACTCAGCCACTCACTTCCTCAACCACTAACTGACTGAACCACTCACTCAACCACTCACTCATTCAACGATTCACTAATTCGCTCAACCACTCACTCAACCATTAACTCGCTCAATCACTAATTTGTTCACTCAACCACTCACTTGCTCACTCAATCACTCACTCAAGCAGCCACTCACTCAACCAATCACTTACTCACTCAATTATTAACTCAACCACTCACTTGCACACTCAACCATTCACTCAGTCAACCACTCACTCACTCAACCACTCATTGAAGCACTCACTCAGCCACTCACTCAACCACTCGTTCATTCAACCCCTCACCCAAACCCTAGCCCAACCACTCACTCACTTAATAACTTACTCAACCACTCAACCGATCATTTTCTCACTTACTCAACCATTCACTCACTCGGCGACTCACTCTTTCACTCAGCCACTCACTCATTCAGCCACTCACTCAGCCACAAACCGACTCAACGACTCACGCAACCACTCAGGCGCACACTCACTGTGCTACTCACTCACTCAACCACTCACTTACTCAACCACTCACTTACTCAACCACTCACTCAACCACTCAATTGCTGTGGTGGGACCTGCTATGATGACAGCGGTGGACCCTAGACTCTAGGGTCTCAGAGCCCCCAGCAGCCCCTCCCCTCTTATGGCACTACACTATGATAACACCAGTGCATACTGACTATGGTGGTACCTGCTTTCACTACAGAAGTGCAAACTGACTGGTGGTACCTGCTATCACCACAGCAGTGCATACTGACTGTGGTGGTACCTGCTATCACCACACCAATGCATACCGACTGAGGTGGTACCTGCTATGATTACAGCAGTGCATACTGACTGTGGTGGTACCTGCCATCACTACAGCAGTGGATACTGACTGCGGTAGTACCTGCTATCACTACAGCAGTGCACACTGACTGTGGTGGTACCTGCTATCAATACAGCAGTGCAGTGGCGTAGCTACAATATTTTGCGCCCGGGGACGAACTATAAAATTGGCGCCCCCCCCCCCCGTTTAATCACATACCAAAATGTAATTACATGACATGTAGGCTGTGTGTGGCGGGATATAGCAACTTTTAGGTTGAGGTGTAGATTTGTGCAGTCGTTTCAGGCTGCCGCGCCCGCCGCAATAAGTTATAATGTAACGTTGTAAGCGTCATTTTGGCGCCCCTTTACCTTGGCGCCCGGGGACATATGTACCCCCCTGCCCCCCCCTAGCTACGCCTCTGCAGCAGTGCATACCGACTGTGGTGGTACCTGCTATCACCACAGCAGTGCATACTGACTGAGGTGGTACCTGCTATCACCACAGCAGTGGATACTGACTGTGGTGGTACCTGCTATCACTACAGCAGTGCATACTGACTGAGATGGTACCTGCTATCACCACAGCAGTGGATACTGACTGTGGTGGTACCTGCTATCATTACAGCTGTGCATACTGACTGTGGTGGTACCTGCTATCACACACACTGCGTGTGTGTATGTGTAGAGGTGTATTTGTAAAGGTGTATTGGCACGGATGGGTAACAAACACAAGGGGCATGGTTATGGCCATACACAGAGAAGGTGCTCGCACCGACGTCCGCACCTGCATCCCCCACGGCCCCCCCCGGGGGCCGATTGCTATAAAAGGTGGTAAGCCGGAGGGCTCGAGGTCGTGTGTTAGCTTTAACCAGCGAAGATTGAAGACCAGCTAGAGTAGGCCCCGGAACTCCCCTGGCTCGCTGTCCTTGTCAGGACCGACCAGGGAAAGCCGGTGGCGTGGCCCCGAGAGCCCAGACTGATGTTCTTATAAGAGCCGGTCTGGAGACTCAGGGTGCCGGGAATCCCAGCTTGACCAGGGCTGGGATAGATAGCCTCCCTTAGCTCTGGAGTGGAGGACCTGGGAGTAGGCTAGCCGGGGTAGACGTTGGGTCTCCCTGTTAGACGGGTGAAGGGCCCGATACCCCTTCAAGTGTTGTGTATCCCCGGCTCTGTAAATACGTTGGTGTTAATAAATACGTGTGCCTCCAACTACGTCGTCCAAGCCTCCTGCAACTTACTACATATGTACAGGATGGACCATAAGTCAGCATACGTAGGGTTTTGTTTATTTTAACAAATGACATCCAGGCTATTTGGTATATTTCAATTAACGTTCAAACGGATTCCCATTAACATTAATGCGTGCTTTATGTACAATTGTTTCGTCTCAATGAATTCTACTGAATGTTATCTGAACACAAACAAACATTAATAATGATAATAGACACAATATTAACTTAAAGAAAAAGAAAACGTTTTAATGCCGGTGTTAAAATAAATGAAATCAGCACCTCTGTGTCCTCACTTTTTGGACCACCCTGTAATACAGAAATACTGCATTTGTCAGTGCACGTGCGAAACTGTGCCCGTGTGGCCTCTCGCACACCGTTGACATCATTCCCAACGTCCGCAGAGGGCGGGCGCAACACACGCACAACCTCCGTTGCCATCGTCAGAGACTCCACGGACACTTTTCATTTTATTGTTGGGAGCTCCGCAAGGAGGCAAGGTCAATGGAGACATTGAGAGGCGTCATGGTTAAGTCGAAGCAACGCGCAGCTTTTGTCTGCAGAGGGGTGGGTGGGGGTGGGTCATACTTGACAGACAACCCGGTGCACAAGTCTTACGTTTTGCAGTCCTCTTGCCAAGTCAGGCTTCACTTGCGAGGTCTGAACTGGCCAATTCAAGTCTCTTTTAAACTTCTCACTTTTATTTTTCTTCCTCCTCGTCTAGTTTCTTTCAATTCGGTGCAAGTTCGTCAGCCAGCCCAAGTCCGGTCCCTGTCAAACAAAGCGGACACAGGTGAAATTATAATAGCACGTATTGAACACACAGATGGCTTAAGGCCCAAACATGTCAAGCGATAGCGTACATGAATGATTCATATAAAAGTTTTTGAGTTAGATCGCTTTATTTATAAATGTGTCGTAACCCTCCACCACCCGACACGGCCAATCAGCAAAAAAGAGTCACGTTGACAAAAGACAAATAGTTCACTACTTTAGCCCGCCGGTGTGTTGAAGAGTGAAACCACAACATTTACAATTTTTTAGTACGACGTTTCGCTGGTAATTGCATCCAGCATCATCGGGCAACTCGCCAGAATGGTGAGGCTCTGCTCTTGCTCCCGGTCTAAAATAGAGCAGCAGCGATCTAACGCAAAAAAACTTTATTATGAATAATATTGGTCCGCGAAAGCCTACGTGTGTACATGAATGAATTTAGAAGACTGCTTCCCACGAAGAAGAAGCCACGTTAGCATCGTAACTGAAACAAGACGGCTGCGTATAATGGCCCTGGACGCTTATCTCGCTGACGTCAGGATATATTTGATGCTTAATTTTACAGTTGGAGCCTTTGGTATTTGCTGTTGTTATTATGATGATGATTATGTATTACTACGCTTGTCTACGAAGTGACGCCTCACTGTGTTCACGTGCACGTGTGGGTTTTCTCCAGGTACTCTGGTCTCCTGCCACGTGTGTAAATGCTACTCATTAATTGGCAGAAAACCAACTCAAACAATGTTTTAACCTATGAGACCTCCTTTTCCAGTGGCAGCGAATAGGTGCATATCATTATCATCATCATCAGAGTTGTTTCTTTTTGTTTGCATTTTGACTTCTTGTGTTGAGGTTATTGCAAACATGATGCCTTGTATAAAGGTGTCAGATTTTGTACGAGTTAAAAAAGTAAACACCTATTACTAATGTTTTAACCTTCGTTAGTTGCGGATTTTTGCAGTATTGTGACATGCAGTTTGCGTGAATGCCACCGTGTATATATAAAGCACTGATTAAGACTTTTTTTGCAAGAAGGTCGTGCCATGTTTTTGCAGGAGGGGGTGATGTTGCTGTGTGGTGTGTCATCTCAATCGAATAATTTTGAGGCCATTTTTCAGGATTGGAATGTTCGGCCCAACACCAGTCACATTGTAGTTTGATTTTAGCGATGGGAGGAAACTGTAAAACCCAGCGAATATCACTGCAGGATGGGGGGGGGGGGGGAGAACGCACGAACAAAGCCGTAAGATGCCCAAGTTAGAAGTCAAACCCAGGACCCTCTTGCTCTCAGGCACAAGCGTTGACACTGCGCCACTCTACCGCCCATTGATTTATATTACGGACAGTAGGAATGTGTAACAATGAGGTGCTGGTTCATCTTCAAGTGTGAAAGCGTCATTATTATTCGTAGTCGAAGCATTATTAGCCACGTGCCACGCTCAACACCCTGTTGCACGCCGCCATTATGAAAGCAGCAGGTGGCTCATATGCTGGACGTCTGAGAAACGACTCCACACATCCGTGAAAAAGAGCTTCACAGCTCATCGTATTTATCCAGGAGAGATAAAGATTCTGAGTCTGATCCATCCATCAGCTACTCTTGCGACTGCGGCGGCAAGAAACGTGCATGACACCTGGGGCAGAACGGGCTGCCATGCACCCTCCCAGTGCTCCCACTACCAAGCCACGTCGCTCAGCGTAAGAGACACGGCTCTGCACGATGGCGTGCAGAGCCCTTGACCCTATTCTGCCTCCACGGGACGGTTGGCATCGGAATTGGTCGAGGTTTTTTTGTGCGGAAAAAAACCCCCCTCCCGCTTTCCCCGCGTGAATTGGCAATGCTTCTCTACCAAAGAGTGGTGGGGTGACAGCTGAATAGCTGCACGAATCAGCCCCCTTTTTAATTTTACGTTTCTTAATATAGTTATTTTTATAATAGGATTAATTTGAGTACAATAATTTCCTATCACCCTTGTTCATTCTGCCTCCGAGATTCCATGGTTCCTGCTGGGAAAAACAAGTATCAATTGCAGTTGGAAATTCTGAACATTGTATAATAAAATAAAAATGTGTGTGCAATTCAAAACGTGTGCTATGGGTTGAGGGTGTGGTGTCATGCATGGGGGGGGGGGGGGGAATGCTTGGTTATTGTGTACATTTATTAAACTCTAAAACAAACGACGAGATTGTCAGCTGGCGAGGATCATGTCAGTCCAGCCAGTGGATTGTGAACCCGGCCCGAGCTGAGCGGATTATTGCTATCGTCTCATATGCGTGAATCTGTGGCATTCTGGTTCCCTCCCACTTGTGAACTCTGACGAAGGAACTGGCCAAACAGTCGAAACGATGGCCAAGTTCTGTCCACTCAGCAGTGCAAATGGGTACATTGCAGTGAGTTGACTCTCAGGTTCTCTTGTCCTGCGGTACAATGTGGCTACTCTCACATTCTCCAGGACGCCTGTCCAGTGTCGGAGATAAAGTCGGGGCCCTGTAGAGCTCCCTGTAGTGGAGGCCCTTTCCTGCCAGCAGTGGCATGAGCGAGTCTATGTATGTACGGATGTTGAACTTCCTTTCACACCGTATGTAGCCAACCACGACCCGGATTGGCACGGTAAGGCTACGTACGGTGCGAAAGAAGTTCAACATACGAAAGGTCCACGTACGAATGACCTGCACGGTAGGTGTGGTATATATGTGTGCATGTTTAACTTATTTCGTAACCGTATGTAGCCAACCACACTAATCGGAGGTGTGGGGGGGGGGGAGAGGACAGCAACTGAACACAAGAACGGTTTCCGCAGGGCTGCACCTTTACCATTGCCACCTCATATTCAGACAGTGGCCTTTCTTCAGGGCATATCTCTTCATCCTTTATTGGCGAGGGAGCCGCTGTCCGTGTGCTGACCTCTGGGCTGCGGGCGGCTCCTGTCGAAGGGCAGGAGATCCCTGGGTGCCCCGGGGTGGCACTGCTTGTGCCCTTGGCAGCCCCGCAGGTCCTTGAGCTCCGCCTGGAAGCTCTTCAAGTCGCGCTGCGGCAGCGGCGTGCCGTGTTTGTCAGCTGTCGGGCGAGGGGCGGTTCCAGTGGGGTGGGAGAGCAGACGGGGAGACGATGTGGTCGGTGTGCTTCATGGACTACTTCAAATGAGTTTACTAAAATATGGGACCTCTCTTGCCAGTATCAAAATATAACAATAGGTTTTACCCTTTCTGGCAATAAAACAGTTGTGTTAATATGTTAAAACACCAAACAGAATCATCTTTCCAGAAATACTGTCTGCATTAACCACACGTACTTGTGGTGAACATGCGAATATAAAACAAGCTCTACCGCGAGCGATACATGCCCTGATAGTGGCATTGTTTTTGTGCTGTTCGCCTTTTGGCGTCCTCTGGTCTAAAACTGTTGAGACGAGGCTCAAAAGAGAAAGCTTGTCTCTGGTGCGGACCAATCAGTTTCAAATACAATGCATCATATTATCAGAGGGTGTTTCATGTTTGCATGTTCGCCACAAGGAAGAGTAGGCGAAGATAGCCTCGTGAGGGCTCTCTCGAGTGGAGACCCTGCACGAGTGGCGCTGCACGCCGTGAGATGGAGCGCTCCCTCTCTGTGTGGGTGGGGGGGGGAAGCCACGCTCACCTGGTAGCGGTCAACGTTGAGGTCGTAATACTCAACAACGCCGATGACGAACTCGAAGAACAGCGTGTTGTGCGTCTCGTTCATGGTGCGCATGCACCAGTAGGTGCTGTTGCTGGCGCTGGTGCACGCGCAGAAGGAGCCGACTGGAGGGTGGGGCGGGGGATGGGAAGAGAGGGGGGGGGAGACAAGGGGAGGGTGTTGAGGTCAGCGTCACCTCTAGGCCTCCACATCGGTGCTCGGACGGGACCGATAGAACAACGAAGCAGGTGGACTTCTCCACAAATCTGGCTGTCGCCTGATGAAGCTGGTTGTAATTACTTGCGAAACGTCCTACTCAGTTTATAAATGGTGTGGCTTGGCTACTCCAACACACCGGTGTGCTGTACTAGTAATTAATTGGCATGTTCTGTTTACGTGACAAACCTCACTAATTGGCTGTGTCGGGTGGTGGCGGGATTAACGACGAAACTACGGCAGGCACTTATCTCCTCCTTACAGATCTGAGCCGTGGCGAATATTCCACATTACTATGGAGCGATGAGTAAATCCATAGTACAGCCACTGTTTACTATTTATTAATCATTTGAATGGGACCCCACATCTCAGAGAGACGCAGTACAGAAGAAGTGCGCACATTCGTTTTGAAAGCGGCGGGCAGTCGCTCATAGGCATGACGACAAAAGGGAAGGTCGTGAGCATGGCACTTGAACAACGGCAGGGAGCCGATAGCACAGATGGTTGCGGGAGTCGGGGTTAGAGAGTTCCAGTCTATGGGAGGGGGGGGGGGGCAGCAGAGAAGAATAAGTGACATCGGGGCAGCATCAGCCAGTGGTTCTTCACCTTTACTGCAGCCTTGCACTCCTTTGGATCTCAATCGTAATGTTTTGTTTGTTTTGTTATTATGTTAGTGTAGTAAGTATATGGAGGCTGACGACAGGATCGGAGGCACACTTATTTATTACACCAACACAGTTATTTACAGGTCACTGGGCTACAGGGATTTCTCGACAGCTAACCCCTCTAACCTATACCAATTCCTCCACTACGGGGACTAGGGGAGGCTATCTGTCCCAGCTTGGTTAAGCTGGGATCCCGGCTCCCTGAGTCACCAGACCAGCTTCGTCTGGGCTCTCGGGGCCACGCCACCGGCTTGCCCTGGTCGGCCCTTATAAGGACAGCGAGCCAGGGGAGCTCTGGGGCCTACACTAGCTGGTCTTCCGTCTTCTCTGGTTATAGCTGAGTCCGACTCCCGAGCCTTCGGCTCATCACCTTTTATAGGACTTGCCCCAAGGGGGGGGCCCGTGGGGGATACACATGCGGACGTCGGTGCGAGCGCCACCCTTGTGTACGGCCGTAACCCCGCCCCTTGTGTTTGTTGGCCACCCGTGGCCATGCATAATCACACCTCAACATTCGTAGACATGCGCAATTACACCTCTACATCACCCCCCCCTGTACAGCTCGCAGCCGTCCCCGGCTGCAAAAAAAAATCAGAATAAGGTGCCATCCCTCACAAAAACCCCGTGTGTGCCTCGCGTAATTTTTAACAAGAACAAGAAAACTTCAACAAGAACAACGAGAGGAAGAGAGAGAGAGAGAAAAAAAATAACCCGACGCACCCCCCCCCCGGATAACACCCCAAAACCAACATATATATACACTCCGGACGTCACCTTTCCCATCGTCCGCAAGGCCCCCCCAACGGCCGACCTCACAACACCCCTCCCCTTTTGTCCGCAAGGCCCCCCAACGGCCGACCTCACAAAAGTCTGCGCGTTTTGGCGCGCGTTCTCGCGGCGGGTCCGTCACAAGGGCCCGTCCCGGCACGCTCAGTGACGGTTGTTGACGGTCCGGGTGCAAGAGGGTCAGGCTCCGCTGCCGAGTGACCCCCGACCCCTCCGGGAGGGGTTGGTGGGCGTGGGCCCGTCACTCCTGTTTCACCTGGGGGCGGAACAGTTGGCGTCAGGTTAGGCGAGTGCAGCGACGACGGGGAGTCGGCGACACCCTCACACGTTTGGCCATGCGTGTGTGTGTGTGAACCCGGGGCGGCGTGACGAATGGTTTTAACCTTGAGGGGTGCACATACCACCGGCGCCTCCCCCATTTGACGCGAACACATTGCGGCCGCAAAACCTGCACGACCTCCACTGGCCCCCGCCACGGCCGTACCAATTTCGACGAGGTTGCCAGCGGCACCTGAGGACAGTGCAACCACGCCCTGTCCCCTGGTACCCATTTGACCACCTGCACCCGCCCCAACCGAAGCCTCTCGTTCGCCTTCTGGCGGAGTTCAGAATTTTGCACGGCCGCTTCCCGCGCCTCAGACAATTGAGCGATGTTAAATTTAACGTGTTCGGACAAATTAGACTTCGCCTGGAGCGCCGAGAGCTTCAGCTGGGTCGCCACAGGAGGGTTAACTTCGCGCCCATACATTAAAAAGAAAGGGGAAAATCCGGTGGCCGCATGGGGAGCCATTCTGTAGGCCTGCAACACACCGGCTATGCGGAGGTCCCAATCCGTCTGGGATACCGACACCTGCTGGGACAGCATGGACGTGATGGTCCGATGCAGCCGTTCCACCATCCCGTCAGTTTGTGGGTGATACGGAGAGGTCCGAACCTTCTCCGTACCCAAGAGGTCGCACACCTCACGTAGGAGTTTACCAGAAAAATTCCTACCCTGGTCAGTAAGCAGCCGTTCCGGAGCACCCTTGTCGAGGACATAGCCCTGGACAAAGGCCTCCGCGATGGCTGCTGCCGACTGGTTCGCCAGGGGCCAGGCCATAGGCCATCTCGTGAAGTATTCAACCCCCGTTAGTAAATACCTATTGCCCCTGGGTGTAGCGGGAAATGGGCCAAGTATGTCCAGAGCGACGAGCTCGTTAACCCTGGAAACTTTTATGGACTGCAGCGGAGGGTTGGACCCCCTAGCAGGTGGCTTCCTCTGCGCGCATTGCGTGCACGACCCCAAGAGGTCCCCCACGTCCTTTTCCATGCCCGGCCAGAAGAAATCTAGCTGGAGCGTGGCAAAGGTCTTATGAACCCCCAAGTGCAGAAGCCGCTCATGAACAGCCCATACCACCTTACCCCTTAAAGCAGCAGGCACCACGAGCCGCTGGCGCCGGGTTTTACCATTCCAGTGCATCAAAAGTCCCTGGAACAACCCCCACGAGTCAACGTTTTCCAACCCCTGGCCAATCCCCCCGGCGCGACGGCGCAGAGCGAGGAGGGAGGTGTCCTCCATTTGGAGGCGACCCCATTCCGCGACTGACAACCCCAGCAACGAATCCCTCCCTTCTTGCTCGATAGGACCCGAAACCGAAGGTGCATCGGCAGCGGCCACGAGGACCGAATCGGTGGTGACGTTCGGAGACCTACAACGCCCCGAACCCAAGAGGCACGCGCACTCCGAAGTGGGTGGCAATCGCGACAGGGCGTCAGCGTTCGTGTGGCGGAGACCCTTACGATATGTGGTGACAAAGTCATAGTCTTGGAGAATCTCCAACCATCGAGACAACTGGCCCGATGGTTGTTGAACCCGCAGGGCGTATTGTAGGGCCGCATGATCTGTACGGACGGTGAACCGCCGACCGTACAGATACGGGCGGTACTGCTGAATGAAATAAACAATCGCCAATAATTCCCGACGGGTAACGCAGTACCGCTGTTCGGCTGGAGACAGTACCCGACTACCGTAAGCCACCACATGCTCTACGCCCCCAATGAGCTGGGACAGCACGCCCCCGATGCCCGTGTTACTTGCATCTGTATCGAGCAAGAAGGGTTGTGAAAAATCCGGGTAATTCAACGGCGGAGCCCCCACCAAAGCATTCCGGAGGGCGCGAAAAGAAGCCTCCTCCTCCGGCCCCCAATGAAACCTGACTCCCTTGGACGTCAAGGCATGCAAAGGTTTCGCAATCGTAGCGAAGTCAGCCACAAATCGCCGATAATACGACGCGAACCCAATGAAACTCCTGACCTCTCCCACAGAGGTGGGAGTCGGCCAGGAGCTGACGCATTCCGTTTTGGCGGGATCAGTGGATATCCCCGAGCGCCCAACAATGTGACCCAAATATCGCACCGATTCGCGGAGTAAATGGCACTTCTGTGGTTTAAATTTCAAATTGGCAGCCCGCATTTTGAGAAAAACAGCACGCAACCTCTGGAGGTGTTCCTCGAAGGATTTGCTAAAGACGATGACATCGTCTAAGTAAATCAAACACGAATCCCATTGCAACCCTGCCAAGACCAATTCCATTAACCGCTGAAAAGTTGCCGGCGCAGAATGTAAACCCATCGGCAAGCGGTTAAATTGGAAGAGACCCTGCGGTGTCCGAAAAGCAGTCTTGGGTTTTGATTCGTCATCCAGAGGAAGCTGCCAGAATCCAGATAGCAAATCGAGGGTGGAAAAGAATCGCGCCCCCGCCAAGGCATCGAGCGACTCATCCATTCGAGGAAGCGGGTACGCATCTGCCACAGAGATTTTGTTCAGACGCCGAAAGTCGACACAAAACCGCAGTGAGCCGTCGTGTTTTTTCACCAAAACGATCGGCGCGCCCCACGGGCTATTGGAAGGGGAAATGATATCGGCGGCTAGCATGTCATCAACAGCCGATTTGACATGATCCTTTTCGGCGGGACTCAACCGAAAGGGATTTTGGCGGATTGGCGCGCTGTCACCCGTGTCAATATGGTGTCGCAGCAATTTAGTACAACCAATATCAAATTTGTGTTGACTAAAAACGTCAGCAAATTCGCTCAGAAGAACTCGCAGCTGCGCGCGCTGCGAGTCGGACAGGTCCACTGAACCCGCGCAAAGCGCATCCAGCCAACCGTCATCACAGTCCGAATGCGGTCGCGACGGAGGATCGGTGGATACCTGACCCACGAGTGGTTCCTCATAGGGTACCGGCGTTGCGTGTGCAAGCACGGTCCCTTGAGGAACCACGGCCGTTCGCGATCCCACATTAAGGACTGCAATGAAGGGGTCCCCATCCCCTCTCACCATGGTCTGAGCCGCGAGCAAATCTGGTCCATTTACCCCGGCCCGAGATGGTCCCAACAAGACCCCCCGATCCGCAACCCCTTCATTAAACGGCCGACGCAACCTAAGAGGGACGAGCATCTGAGCCCCCGGAGGCACGCGCACAGTTTTGTGACGAGCGCCTGCACGGTGGCAAACGCCCGACGCTCCGTGGTGGGGGAAGACAGAAATGTAACGCGTCGGCCCGATGGGAGCTCAATGCACCCTTGGTCAATAAGGATGCGGATGGGCATTTTGGCCAGAAAATCCGTCCCCAACAGGCACGGAACCGCGAGTGAGGAGGAAACCAAAACAGGCCCGGATAATTTAATGTCCCCAATGCAGATAGTGGCGCGGATTTGGCCAATAATGCCCAGAGAGCCCCCGTTAGCGGCATAGCACGGCACGTCAACAGGGAGCAAGGGACGACTTTGAACGGGAAGGATGTTATAAATTAAATCAGATATAATGGTCGCCGATGCCCCTGTGTCAATTAAAATCCGCACCTCTACCCCATCAATGTGACCGACCACGACCGATGATCCCGCCGACGCAGCAACGACACGATGGGCGAGCTCCGACCACTGACCCGGTTGGAGCGCCCGCCGCATTACCGAACGATCGCGCGCGACGGATGGGGAATTTGGAGCCCTGTTAGTTGGGCGCTGTGAGTGTGTGTCGGATGTGTGCGTGGGCCAAACGTGTGAGGTGCCGCGACTCGCCGTATTTCCTCTGCTGGAGCTTGGGAGGAGACGGCGTGGCGTCCTGACGAGGTGTCGCCCCGCGCTGACGGGGAGCCCGGCATCCTGACGCAACGTGGCCTTGCAGGCCACAGTTGTAGCAGCGTGTGAGCGCCCCCGATGTCCTGGGCTGCTCCTGGCGGCTCGGTCCATTCCGAGCCTGTGGTACTGCCGCTCTCCATTCCCCTCGCCGCTCCACCCCGCAGACCTCCTCCGATGGGAGGGCGGTAGCCGCCATGGCATGGCTGGCCGCCCCCTTTGCCGCCTTTCGACGAAGGGACCGCAAGCCCCCGTGGATGTGGCGCGCGACCAGCAGGGACGACATCTCTGAGTCGTCTGAGCCAGGACGTTGACGTCCAGCTCATCAGCGAGTAGCAGCAGCTTCTCAGCCACCATGGCATCCACTCCTTCCTCGTCCATCCTTGGGAAAGCAGCCTTCGCTAGAGCCAGGAGAGCAGTCCGGAAGGCCAGAGGTGATTCGTTGGTGCCCCGACGCCGATCGTGGAAAAGCTGCCTGCAGTCCGAAGGCGGCCCATAGACGGCTGACAGCAGCTGCAACGCCAGGTGTAGGGTGGCGCGCTTTTCCCTCGGCGCCGAGGTGAGGGTAGCCAGGGCGTCGTTGTCCAGCATCGCTGGCAGCGCGCGTAGAGCCTCGGCGTCCGTCCAGTTCGCCATCTCCTGATGAGCGATGAACCGTCTCTTGAAGCCGCCCCAGTCTCCGTCTGCGCCTACGAATTCTTTCAGAGGCGGCAGACGCTGCTGCAAGGCGACGTCCGTGGCTGTAGATCGCTCTCCGTCGCTCCCCGCCGATGATACAGTGTGGGCGGGCTGTGCACATGGCATCGCCGGTCGCTCCGATGTTGACGCGCCGGCGGTGTTGATGATGTCACGGCTTGTGCTTGGCGCTCAGCAGTCACGTGACGCGGGCCGGCCCCGCCGTCCGCATCGCACTGTAGAGATGGCGGGGAAATTTAACCGCCAGCCGCGTCGGGGTGGCGGGAAACGTTTGCCGCGCGCCGGCTGCTGTCGTCGACCCGCGCTGCCCCTCCAGCCCCCAGCCGCGTGATCTCCTCCAACGCAGCGGCGGCGGCGTAGAGCAGTTCCGCCAGGCGGGAGTGGGCCAGCCGGAGTCCTTCAGCCGACGCATCCCCCCCCTCTTGTCGTAGCGGCACGGGCGTACTTGGCCCCGGCTGCTCCGATCCGACCCCGGCCATCTCTGGTGTTGAATCGGCCGCGGCGTCTTCCATCTCCGACTCCTTGGTACGTGTCGTCCCTCGTGTGTCCATCGTTTGGACGTTTTACTTCTGACACCAGATGTAGTAAGTATATGGAGGCTTGACGACAGGATCGGAGGCACACTATTTATTACACCAACACAGTTATTTACAGGTCACTGGGCTACAGGGATTTCTCGACAGCTAACCCCTCTAACCTATACCAATTCCTCCACTACGGGACTAGGGGAGGCTATCTGTCCCAGCTTGGTTAAGCTGGGATCCCGGCTCCCTGAGTCACCAGACCAGCTTCGTCTGGGCTCTCGGGGCCACGCCACCGGCTTGCCCTGGTCGGCCCTTATAAGGACAGCGAGCCAGGGGAGCTCTGGGGCCTACACTAGCTGGTCTTCCGTCTTCTCTGGTTATAGCTGAGTCCCGACTCCCGAGCCTTTCGGCTCATCACCTTTTATAGGACTTGCCCCAAGGGGGGGGGCCCGTGGGGGATACACATGCGGACGTCGGTGCGAGCGCCACCCTGTGTACGGCCGTAACCCCGCCCCTTGTGTTTGTTGGCCATCCGTGGCCATGCATAATCACACCTCAACATTCGTAGACATGCGCAATTACACCTCTACATTAGTATTGGTGCTGTGAGTCCGTGTGGATGGTGTGAGTCCGTGTTGATGTTGTGAGTCTGTATTTATGATGTGAGTCTATGTTGATGGTGTGAGTCCGCGTTGATGGTGTGTCCGTGTTTATGGTGAGCCCGTATTGATGCATTGAGTCTGTTGATCATGTAAGTCTGTGCTGATGCTGTGAGTCTGTGTTGATCGTGTGAGTCTGTTGATTTTGTAAGTCTGTGTTGATGCTGTGAGTCTGTGTTGATCGTGTGAGTCTGTGTTGATAGTGTGAGTCTGTTGATCATGTAAGTCTGTGTTGATGCTGTGAGTCTGTGCTGATGGCTTCGGGGGCACGGAACAGAATGGCAGTAAAACTGTAGTGTCATAGTTGTTGTCCAGCAGCGGCAACTGCGGTGGACGGGGAGTACACACGCCGGTGAGCTTTACGCGGGTGTGTCAGCAGGGCGGAGGAAATGGGGCAAGGGTCACAGAGACCCTGTCTGGAAGATCCTGAACCCGCTCGTAGGTTCGAGAAGGCGGGCGCGGCCAGGGCGGAGCCGGGCCGCGCCGAGTAGGATAAAAGCAGCGGAGAGCGAGAGCTCGTCGCCGCAGGTTCTGGGAAGTGGACTCGTCTCGTCGTCACTGTCGTATTTGCCAACTTAGTCGCTGTCGTCTTCATTAGATAATTGCTCCGACCGGATAGTTGTTGACTGTCTCGGTCGATGCCGTCAGTGTCACATGGTCAGGGTTGTGTCTAAGCTCTGCTATTTGACTTGGGAGAAGCGATGGCGAGTCTGTGAATCTGATGGTGTTAATAAGGAAGGTGCGGAAGGGACGGGAGAGGATGAGGGAGATCGTGGGAGGGGACAGGAGAAAGAGATAGATAGTGGGAGGGATGGGAGAGGAAGAAGAACATAGTGGGAGGGACGGGGGAGTAAGAGGGAGAGAGTGGGGGTGTCGATGGAGGAAGAGGGAAATTTTAGTCGGGACGAAGATGAAGAGGGAGATATTCGGATGGGCAGGGGAGGAAGAGAGAGTTAGTGGGAGCCAAGGGGAGGAAGAGTGAGATAGGGGGAGGGACGGAGGGCGAAGAGGGAGATAGGGGAGGGACTGGGGAGGAAGAGGGAGATAGTGGGGGTGACGAGGGAGGAAGAGGGAGATCGTGGGAGTGACCGGGGAGGAAGTGGGAGTGGTGGGAGGGACGGGGGAGGGACGGGGGAGGAAGAGGGACATAGTGGGACGGATTGGAGAGGTAGATAGTGGGAGGGACGAGGGAAGAAGAGGGAGATAATAGGAGGGACGGGAGAGGAAGAGGGAGATAGCCACTGATGTTAGCCGTGGCCAGAAATTGAAACTCGGTTCACAAATTTCATAGTGTAGTGGGTGTTGAGGTGGCATATCCTGGCTGGCCAGGAGAAGGCAGTACAGGAGTGGGATAAGCGCCATCTCTGTCTGCATGTGATAGAGGGTTGCCCCCTTGCATGAGTGGGTTTTCTCCGGGTACTCCTGTTTCCTCTCACGTGTATGAACGCTCATTAATTGCCCAATTGAATTATTGCTATGCATCGCGGCATTTTGCTATGTCATGTGATCACAATTGGGCGCTACGGTGGCGAGATATGTAACTATTTCGCATATCCAGGAGGTTGTGGATTCAATCCTTACCCTGACACCTATGTATTTGGAGTTTGCATGTCATCTCCCCATGGTCGCGTGCATTTTTCTCCGGGTTCTCTGGGTTTTCCTTCCACATTTATAAACACGTGTTTAGAGTATTTGGCTACTATAAATGTCCGCGTAATAAGCCAATTTGTTGAGCTGTAATTGTGTGGCCGCTTCTGAAAGAGAGTGGGCCTTTCCTGGTCAAAGTAAAAAAAAAAATGTTAATTTCTTACAATTGTTTATATCTGGGATAAATGCACCGGTGGCACCATTCACTGGGTGGCTTTAATGATATGGAGATCTGTGCCTGGTATTTTCAGGTGGGATCCGGAGCAGTGGATGAGCCCTGACAAGGCAATGGCTCACCCGTAGATTCGCTCCATGAAGAACTTTTAGGGGCTCGGGACCGTGGCGCCAAGAAGACCAACTATTAGACCATGAAGGCACCGAAGGGGGCGGATGGGGGGTGTCATCATTTCATATTTTTTTAATTGCTATTAAATTTAATAATCATTTGATCTCGTAATGGGTATGGGCTGCTGGGAACCACAGACAGGGGAATACAGTGTGGCGAGAAAATGTTGACTTTACTTGTTCCACGTGCATGGGGTCGAGTGTAGCCTACTCGCACTTGTGGGGTTTCTCCGGGAGCTTCGGTTTTCCCCCACACGTAACGCTCGCTATCTGGTTGATAACAACTTATCAATAGCGTCACAGAGCTTGGGCAATCGTTGGTGCCAGCTCACCGCGTGACTTCATTCCTGCATGTCTGTGGTTCCTCGCACCGCTTGAGTCGTTCTTGTGCGCGCTATATAGCTTTAACAACTACAATTATTCGCCAGGCGGTGGTGTCGCAAGCCTGTGATCCAGCACTCTAGAAGGCAGCAAGGGTTGGTGGATGACACATTAAATGTTGTGAAACCCCCTTCCCGTGGATGTGAGGTGCCTTCTCCTGGCCAGCAGTATAGCAAGTGGGATGATCGCCATCGTCACCTGTACGGTTTAAAATGCTGCCCCTTCGCACACACGTGGGTTTTCCCGGGTGCTCTGGTTTCCCCTCACTTGTGTCAGCACTCGTCATTCATTGATTGAAAACATCTTACAATAAAAAAAAAATTCAGGACCTTACTATGACTCAGCGTGGCTTTCCTGGAGTAAGTCTATTTTATTATTATAAAGAATTACAGGGGATGTATGATGATACGACTAAAGAGCTGGCTTGCACTGCGGGGAGCTTAATATTGAACTTGGATTCCGCACCCCTCAATGCCCTTTTTAAGGTCAATTTGTGCACTTAAGACTCGCACAAACAACCATGCTCAAAGAACCATAAATTCCCACTCAGACCCATAAATCCATACACTCCAACAGGGACCCATACATTCCTTCAGACACTCATAAACTCATACGGCGACCCCATATACTGACACAGGGACCCATACACTCACAGAGACCCACAAACTCAGAAATCCATAGACTCGCACAGAGGTCAATATAATTTAAATCTGAATATTTATTTACACTGGATGAATCCGATGAGCTACAAAGATGTTTTCACAGCCGTCCAATCGGGCAGGTCAGAACAAAAATACAAAAACACGACAGAAAAGCCAAAACAAACTGTTCAAAAATATACAAATTAAGCTGAACTCATTTAATCTTAATTTGAAGCTTTCGTGACTGCAGGAATCCATATTCTTTGGTTCTTTTGGTAACGTCACGTAGATGTAGGAGTGTTAAGAGAGGGCCCGTTATGTATGGCAGTCTATGGGAAACAAACACAGTGGGCGGGGCTACGTGTGTGCACAGGGAGATGCCCTCTGCGACGTCCGAGCCAGACACCCTGGGGGGGGCTGGTTTGGCGTTATGATCCCCCGGGGCCCCACCCCTCAAGGAGGGGTTGGGTATAAAAGGGGACGTTATAGGGGCTCGAGTCAGTTATGTTAAAAGCTAACCAAGAAGACTGAAGACGTCTTAGATAGAGCCCTGGACTCCCCTCGTTCGATGTCCTTGTCAGGGCCGAACAGGACTGAGCCAGCGGCGTGGTCCCGAGAGCCAGAGCCGGTGCTCTTCTAAGAGCTGGTCTGGGACTCCGGGTACCGGGCCCGACTTACCAGTGTCGGGCCAAGTAGCCTCCCCTAGCCCAAGTGGAGGACTGTGAGGCAGGCTAGGACTAGCTAGGAAGTGTATCCTTAGCTAGTCGGGTGAGGGGGCCGCTACCCCCTCCAGTGCTGTATGTCACAAACCGAGTTGTGTTAAATAAATATACGTGTGCCTCCACCTCGGCGTCAAGTGTCTTCACCAGTACTTCAACTGGTGTCAGAAGTAATTCGAACATGGACACGCGGAAGACAGCACGGGCCAAAGTACCGCAAGAGGAAGATACTGCCGAGATCGTCTAGCCCGAGACGGCTACACAAGCCATGGTGCAGCCGGGGCCTGATGTCTCCTTACCGGGGCATCTGAGTGAAGAAGGACCACAGCCAGACGCGTTGCGGCTGGCTCACGGGAGGCTGGCGGAGCTGCTATATGCCGCTGCCGCCACGCTGGAGACCATCACGCGGCTGGGGGCCGGTGATTCAACACGGGGCGAGGCGGGCCAACGACCAGGGCGCCTTCCCGCCATTTCGGAGCAGCCCGAGTTTGAAACTCCCGCCACGACGCTGCAGCTGTTCGGGGCGTGGCCAGCCTACACATCCACTCCGGCATCGCCGTCGCTGAAGCTGCGACGTCATCACCACCGCGACAGGATCCCATCGGCCGCTCGCATGCGCACAGCCGAGTGGAGGTGACATCTGCCCGCGGGAATCTACAACGACCGCTGCACTCCATCAGAGGCTGCCCCCTGAAGGAGTTCGTCGGCGCGGAGGGGGACTGGGCCGGTTTCGCAGACGTTCCTCGCCCATCAGGAGATGGCGAAATGGTCCGACGAGGAGGCTCTCTGCGCGCTGCCGGCGCTCCTCTCGGCGACGCGCTCGCCGCCCTCACGTCGGCGCCAAAGAGAGGCGGGCTACGTTACCGATGGCGCTGCAGCTGCTGGGAGGGGTCTACGGACCATCGGCTGAATGCAGACAGCAATTCTACGACCGCAAGCGGGGTGAGAAGGAGTCGCCCCTGGCGTACCGAACGAGCCTCCTGGCGATGGCCAAGTCGGCCTTCCCCCGTATGGATGACGACGGCATCGACGCTATGGTGACGGAGAAAATACTCCTCCTGGCTGACGACCTTGACATCGCTGTGGTCGCGCAGAGGACAGAGATGACATCGCTCCAGGCGGCAAGGCTCCTCCACGCCAACCTCCTGTCGCTCCGGCGAAAAGCCAGCAGGGCATCGGCGGGGCGTGCGGTGGCTGCAGCCACCCTTCCGACGGAGGAACTCTACGCCGTCGACCACCGACGGCAACAGGCGACGGGAGCACGGCCGGGCCAGGACGGGTCGGGCCGTTCCGACCACCGTCACCTCCGACGCCGCTCCCGGTGTTTTAACTGCGGCGTCCGGGGCCACGTCGCCTCGGGGTGCCGCTCTCCTCGTCAGCGCGGGACGACACCTCAACGGGACGACGGGCCTCATCTCAAGCTCCACCATCATAAACCGGCGAGTCGCGGCACCCCACACGTTTGGCCCACACACACACCCGTCACGCACTCAAACACCGCAACGAGAGGGGGGCCGGTATCGCGCACCATCGCACCATCACGCACCACCCCGGGTACTCATATCGAACCCGGCCAGTGGTCCGTGCTGGCCGATCGTGTGGTAGCCGCATCGTCGGGGTCGTCGGCCGTTGTGGGGTACATCGACGGGGTTGAAGTGCGCATCCTGGTCGATACGGGAGCATCGGCGACTATTATTTCGGAATTGATTTACAATATTCTCCCTGTCCGGAGTCGTCCTTTGATGCCTGTTAACATACCATTCTATGCGGCTAACGGGGGCTCACTTGGCATCATCGGACAAATTCGTGCCCAAATTTGTATTGGGGAAATTAAATTGTCTGGGCCGATTTTTGTTTCCTCCTCGCTGGCGGTTCCGTGCCTGCTGGGGACGGACTTCCTGGCCAAAATGCCGATTAGGATATTGATCGACCAGGGATGTATAGAGCTTCCGTCGGGCAGACGCATGGCGTTTCTGCCATCACCGGTGCGACGACTCGGACGGCGTTCGCGACGGTGCCGGCGTTCGTAGAGAGAACGGTGCGCGTCCCTCCGGGGGCGCAAATGTTGATACCTTTGAAACTTGACTTCGGCGGCCCTTCGCTAAGGGTATTGGGGCCCAAGGGGTTCTGTTGGGGCCGTCTAGGGCCGGGGTTAGTGGACCTCATTTACTTCCGGCCCAGACCATAGTAAGAGGGGACGGTGAACCCTTCATCGCGGTCCTCAATGTGGGCTCGCAGACGGTGGTGGTCCCACAGGGGACCGTGCTTGCTCACGCAACGCCGGTGCCTGTGAGGAACCGTCGTAAATCACGCAGCACTGTCCCTGCGTCGCGACCGCATTCGGACAGCGATGAAGGGTGGCTCGAGGCGCTTTGTGCGGGATCGACGGACCTGTCAGATTCAGAGCGTCAACAACTTAAAACACTACTGCGGGAATTTTCCGACGTTTTTAGTCGGAATAAATACGATTTGGGTTGTACTCACCTGCTGCGTCACCATATTGACACGGGTGACAGCGCGCCAATTCGCCAAAATCCGTTTCGGTTGAGTCCCGCCGAAAAGGACCATGTCAAATCGGCTGTTGATGACATGTTGGCCGCCGACATCATTTCTCCTTCCACCAGCCCTTGGGGAGCGCCGATCGTCCTGGTTAAAAAGCAGGACGGTTCGTTGCGGTTTTGCGTTGACTTCCGGCGTCTTAACAAAATTTCGGTTGCCGACGCATACCCGCTCCCTCGGATGGATGAATCGCTGGACGCCTTGGCGGGAGCGCGATTCTTTTCCACACTATTTACTTTCGGGATTCTGGCAGCTTCCTCTGGACGATGATTCAAGCCTAAAACTGCTTTCCGTACACCGCACGGCCTGTTCCAATTCAACCGGTTGCCGATGGGCTTACACTCAGCGCCGGCAACTTTCCAGCGTTTGATGGAATTGGTTTTGGCTGGATTGCAATGGGAGTCGTGCCTCATTTATTTGGATGACGTTATCGTCTTTGGTAAAACTTTTGACGAACATCTCCAGAGGTTGCGGGCGGTTTTCCTAAAGATGCGGGCTGCTAATTTGAAATTCAAGCCCCAAAAATGCCATTTGTTGCGCGATTCGGTGCGTTATTTGGGGCACATCGTGGGACGCTCAGGTATTGCTACCGATCCCGCCAAAACGCAGTGTGTCAGCTCCTGGCCGACTCCCACCTCGGTGGGAGAGGTCAGGAGTTTCATTGGGTTCGCGTCGTATTATCGACGGTTTGTTGCTGATTTTGCGACAATTGCAAAACCCCTGCACGCTTTAACATCTAAAGGGGTTCGGTTCCACTGGGGTCAAGAGGAGGAGGCTGCTTTCTGCTCCCTTCGGGACGCCCTGGTAAAAGCCCCTCCCTTGATTACCCAGATTTTTCTAAGCCCTTTTTGCTCGACACCGATGCGAGCAACACGGGTATTGGGGGTGTGCTTTCCCAGGTGGTTGATGGCGTGGAACGGGTGGTCGCGTACGGTAGTCGGGTGTTGTCTCCTGCGGAGCAAAGATATTGTGTCACCCGTAGGGAACTGTTGGCAATTGTTTATTCATCCAACAGTATCGCCCATATCTGTACGGTCGGCATTTCACCGTCCGCACAGATCATGCGGCACTACAGTATGCCCTGCGAGTTCAACAACCATCGGGACAGTTGTCTCGATGGTTGGAGGTTCTCCAGGACTTTGATTTTGAAACCACCTACCGTAAGGGCGTTCGCCATACCAACGCGGACGCTCTGTCGCGCATGCCAACCACCTCGGAATGTGCATGCCTCCTGGGGTCGGGACGTTGCAGGCCTTCAGGGCGCATCGGTTCCGATCTTGGCAGCCACCGACGACGACGAACCCGCCTAATAATTCGATCGAACAACAGGGAAGAGATTCCCTGTTGGGGTTGCCCGTCACTGAATGGGGGCGCCTCCAAATGGAGGATACCTCCCTCCTCGGGTGGCGTCGTCGCGTCGGGGGTGCTGGGCGGGTGAAAGGTGATTCAGATGCATGGGAAATGGTGCAAGGTCTGCTGATGCATTGGGACGGCAAATCCCAGCGACATCGGCTGGTGGTCCCTTCTGAGTTGCGAGGCAAGGTGGTGTGGGCCGCGCATGAGCGCCTATTACACCTGGGGACCCAAAAGACCTTGCACTGCTACAACTTGATTTTTTTTGGCCTGGTATGACGAGGGATGTTGGGGATCTATTGGGATCATGCCCTCGGTGTGCGCAACGGAAACCGCCGGCGCGGGAGTCTAACCCGCCCTTGCAATCGATCAAGGTATCCAGAATAAATGAGCTTGTCGCGCTGGACATTTTGGGCCCATTTCCCGCCACCCCAGGGGCAATAGGTATTTGTTGACAGGTGTCGAGTATTTTACGCGCTGGCCCATGGCCTGGCCCCTTGCCAACCAGTCGGCAGCAGCCATCGTGGAGGCCTTTGTTCAGGGATACGTCCTGGACAAAGGTGCTCCGGAACGGCTGCTGACCGACCAGGGCAGAAATTTTTCCAGTAAATTACTTAAACAAGTCTGTGACCTCTTAGGCACGAAGAAAATTCGGACCTCCCCGTATCACCCGCAGACTGACGGAATGGTCGCGCCTGCATCGCACCATTTCGTCAATGATGTCACAGCAGGTCTCAGATTCAGACTGATGGGACCTGCATATTCAAGGGGTCTTGGCGGCATACCGGATGGCACCCCATGCAGCTACGGGATTTTCCCCCTTTTACCTCATGTACGGTCGCGAACCCGACCCGCCTGTTCGCGCCCAGCTGCAGATCCCCGACCCGCAAGGAAAACTAAATTGGCTGACCACGTCAAATTTAATCTGGCCAAATTAACAGAGGCGCGGGATGCTGCTATGTTGAACTCGGACCTCCGTCAAAAGGCGAATGAGCGCCTCAGGCTGGGTCGGGCGCACGTGATACAGTGGAAGCCGGGGGACAAGGCATGGTTGCACTGTCCCCAAGTGCCCCTGGCTACCTCCCCTAAGCTGCGGCCGTGGCGGGGCCCTGTGGAGGTGGTCGAAGTTTTGCGACCACAGTGCGTGCGCATTAAATGGGGGAAGCGGCGATGGTTCGTGCACCCCTCTAGGTTAAACCCTTCGTTGCGGTACACAAACCCACTTCACACATGCGTGGCCAAACGTGTGGGGGGTCGACCGACTCACTGGGTCCGTCTCCGCCGTTCTCACCTAATGCCTTGCCGGCCGTGCCACCTCCAGGTGCATCAACTGACGGGCTCACGCCCGACCACCCCTTCTGGGGATACCAACGGTCACGCGGCATCGGAGGAGGACTCACTCCGGGACGGACAATTACCACCTGACGGTCCGCCACCCGGGGTTACCCCGTGTGAGGGGCCCGCTGCAAGGACGCGCGCAAAAATGCGCAGACGTGTGAGGCCGGAAGATGTGTATATAGGTTGTGTTCATTGTGTGTTGTGTGGGGGTGTGTTCCCTGCCCATTGAAATGTACATACGTTGGGTTCACCTGGTGTTGTGTGTATGGTGGGTTCCCTGCAAATTGTATATAGCTTGTTTTTTTACGGAATTCGTATTTATTCAAGGGGGGGGCGTCGGGTTGTTTTCTCTTCTTGCTGTTGCATTTTGTTGTGTTCTTGTTGCCGTTCTTGTTATTGTTGAAAATTAGTGAGGCACACGCGCGGTTACGGTATAAATTCATTTTTATTGTCATTTTGTATGTTGGCAGCCGGGACGGCTGCGAGCTATGCGGGGGGGGGGGGGGGTGTAGGAGTGTTAAAGAGAGGGCCCGTTATGTATGGCAGTCTATGGGAAACAAACACAGTGGGCGGGGCTACGTGTGTGCACAGGGAGATGCCCTCTGCGACGTCCGAGCCAGACACCCTGGGGGGGGCTGGTTTGGCGTTATGATCCCCCGGGGCCCCACCCCTCAAGGAGGGGTTGGGTATAAAAGGGGACGTTATAGGGGCTCGAGTCAGTTATGTTAAAAGCTAACCAAGACTGAAGACGTCTTAGATAGAGCCCTGGACTCCCCTCGTTCGGTGTCCTTGTCAGGGCCGAACAGGACTGAGCCAGCGGCGTGGTCCCGAGAGCCAGAGCCGGTGCTCTTCTAAGAGCTGGTCTGGGACTCCGGGTACCGGGCCCGACTTACCAGTGTCGGGCCAAGTAGCCTCCCCTAGCCCAATAGTGGAGGACTGTGAGGCAGGCTAGGACTAGCTAGGAAGTGTATCCTTAGCTAGTCGGGTGAGGGGGCCGCTACCCCCTCCAGTGCTGTATGTCACCAACCGAGTTGTGTTAAATAAATACGTGTGCCTCCACCTCGGCGTCAAGTGTCTTCACCAGTACTTCATAGGTATAAAATAAAACAAATCACGACACTTCGATTGAAACACAAGCGATCTTTATCAGGTGGGACAACCACAGCAAGAAAATGCTGAAGTCGGCGGGAGAGCTGCCGTGGCAAGAGGTTATGTAGGTAAGAGAGGGGGGAGGAGGCAAGGGAGAGAGAGAGGGGAGGGTATGGGGTAGGGGGGCGTGAGCGCTCGGGGAAGAATAGATGAGGCTGAGGGGTGGGGGGGCGTGGGCGGGGCTAGCAGTAAACCGGCAGGTAATGATGGAAACAACAACAAGTTAAGGCATTACCTGGTTGATAACATCCTTCCAATGATTTTTTAATTTGTATCCATCTTCTCGGTTTAAGTTTTGTCTGTTTTTATATCTGGACGGCTTCATGAACAAACCTTTGATAGAAGCCCGAAGGTTTGCAAAGTACATTGGTCTCGGAAAAACAATATCATGCGGGCTCACAGCGTTATAACAATGGTCAGCTCCGACAGAGGTATTGGTTCTGCCATGTTTCAGATCTTCCTTGTGTTCGCGAACACGTTCCGAGACATGTCGTTTCATTGTCCCAGTAACGGCTACCGCAGGTACAACTCAGTTTGTAGACTCCAGGGTATTGCATGTCAGGAATGACCTCATTCACAGATTACATTAGATCACGGATTTTGTGTACTGTATTGAATCGGACCTGGATCTTGTGTTTGTTTAAGATTTTGGAAATGTTTTTGGTACACCCGCTATGTATGGTAAAGTGATGGTTTTGATTGGATTCTCAGGAAATTGATTCTCCATGGTTGGGGAAACAGCTTTGCGAATAATGCGGACCAAGTACCTATTAATCTTGAGGGCTTGGTGTAATTCTGTTCCAGGTCACTGGCTAGATAATGTTGTCGGATATGCAGTGGGCCCTATGGTGTAGTGTTTTATGAGGGAATCCTTACGTGCCAGATGGTGGTGGGAATCACGTTTTAGATAGGAATCTGTTTGGGCGGCTGTCCTGTGGATAGTGTCCCAACGAGCCGTCAGGCCTCTTCTCAAACAGAACATCCAGGAATGGTAGCTTACCATCCTTCTCCACTTCCATGGTGAATTTGATGGATGGGTATATGGAATTTATGTGGTTGAGAAATTAATTCAATGCCGGCCAAATGACGAAAGTGTCATCTACATATATCTTCCACAAGGAAGGACGCAGGGTGGATGTCTAGATGGCATCTGTTTTCAAATTTCTCCATGAAAACATTCGCTATCACTGGCGATAAGGGGGGACACCCATAGAGGTACCTTCGTTTTGTTTGTAGAAAGTACCATTCCAGGTGAAGTAAGTGTTGGTAAGGCAGTGCCTAACCAAAGTTGGTACATAATGATTCAGTCCATGTTGGACCAAGTCTTGAATTATTACTAAGGTGTCAGGTACAGGAATCTTGGTAAACAGAGAGCCTATATCAAAGCTGAAAAGCAAATCATCTGGAGGCAGTGAGATGCCCTTGATTAGAGAGATCAAGTCAGCTGAGTTATGTACGGTTCTTTCGGTCAAGTCACCTAAGTGACTTGACCGAAAGAACCAAAGAGTTTGAACTCTATTAATCTTACCATAGAATCACACAGACCAGTTAGACTCACACAGAGACCTAAACCACTAAACCTCTAAGAATTAAAACCCATAAACCCTCTAAACATCCAAACACATAACTATCTAAACCCCTAACCCTCTAAACCCATAACCTGCTAAACCCTAAACCTCTAAATCCTAAACGCTCTAAACCCCTTTACCCTTAAAACCCTAACCAGCTAAACCCCTCACCCTCTAAAATCTTAACCTATAAACCCCCGAAATACCCTTACCATCTAAACCCCCAACCCTCTAAATTCCTATACTCCTAACCCTCAACCATTACACCCTAACCCACCAAAAACCCATCACCCTCTAAACCCCTAACCATTGGAACCCTAACCTTCTAAGCAATTAAAACCAAAGCCTGTAAACACTCTAAAACCTTAACACTCTAAACCTCGAAACCCTAACCTTCTAAGACCCTAAATCCCTAACCTAAATCCCAATCAATATAAACCATAACCCTCTAAAGAACTAACACTCTAGATCTCTAACCCTTAAAACCCCTATACCCCTAAAACCCTCACCCTCTAAATACTAAACCCTCTAAACCATTATACCTATAACACCCATACCCTCTAAAGAACTAACCCTCAAGACGCCTAACCCTTAACACACCTATACCCCTAAAACGCTAACCCTCTAAACACATAACACTCAAATCCCCTAACCCTCCAAACCCATAATAAAGATATTTTCGGGTTAGATCGTGTAAATATAAATGTGTCGTTAAACCAGACACCACCCGACACAGCCAATTAGTAAAGTTTGTCACGTCAACAAAAGTGCCATTAAGTGTTGGAGATTAATCCAAAACATCTTTAGTATGGATAATATTAGTTGTCAAAGTCTTGATGTTAAACCCTCTAAACTCCCAAACCCCAACACCCCTACCCTCTAAACCCCTAAACCCAATCACCCTCTAAACCCCTAACCCTCAAAACCCCCATACCTCTAAACCCCTAAACACATACCCTTATAACCTCCACAACTCCTAACCATCTAAACCATTCAACCTCTAACAATCGAAACCTATAAACCTCTAAAAACCTAACCCTCTAAACCCCTAAACCCAATCACCCTCTAAACCCCTAACCCTCAAAACCCCCATACCTCTAAACCCCTAAACATACCCTTATAACCTCCACAACTCCTAACCATCTAAACCATTCAACCTCTAACAATCAAAACCTATAAACCTCTAAAAACCTATCTCTCTAAACCCCCCCTCTAACCCCAAAATCTTATAAACTCTAACATTCTAAACACCTAATCCTCTAAAGGACCTTACCCTTAAAACTCTAACCGTCTAAAAATCTCTCCCTCTAAAACCCAAACCCATAAACCCCCAAACTATAACTGTCTAAATCCGTCACCCTCTAAACTCATACACCCCTAATAGCCTAATCCTCTAAACACCTAACACTATACAGCCCTTTACCCTTAAAACCCTAACCCTCTAAACCCCTAGCCCTTGAATTCCCTCAAGCCCTAACACACTCAACCCCTGAACCCGAAACCCTCGAAATCCATAAACCTCGAAACCCCTTATCCCCAAAACCCCTAACTCTTCAAAACCCGTAAATTGTTTAACTCATAAGCTCCTATCCATCTAAACCACTAAACCTATAACAATCAAAACCTATAAACACTTCAAACACATACCTCTCTAAACCCCTAACCCTCTAAACACCTTTACCCTTGAAACCCTAATCCTTTAAACCCCTAAACCTCGACACCTCTAAACTCTGAACCCTTAAACCCCTAACCCATCACTCTGTAAACCTTTAAACCCCTTAACTTATAATCCTCTAAATCCCTACCCCTCTAAACGCCTTTACACATAAAACCCTATCCTTCTAAACTCCTCACCCTTTGAAACCCAAACCCAAATACCCTGAAACCCCAAACCCCCTAACACTCTAAACCCCTTTACCGTTAAATTCCGAATCCTTGAAATCCCTACACCTCTACACCCCTAACCCTAACCCTCTAAACACCAACCCTCTAAACCCCTAACCCTTAAAATCCTCAACCCCTAATACGCTCAACCCCTAAACACCTCGAAGACGCTGATCCCCTAAAAACCTCAAAACCTCTAAACCCTTAACACTTAACCTTATACACTCCTAACCCTCTAAACCACTAGCCCTGTAACAATCAGAACCCATAACCTTCTAAACTGTAACCCTCTAAAACCCTAACCATGCAAGCTCATCACCCTCTACATCGCTAAAATCTTAAACCCCTTTACCCTTAAAACCCTCACCCTCTCAACCCCTAAACCTCTAAACCCCAAACCCTCTAAATACCTAACCCTCTAAACCTCTAAACCCATCACCCTGTACATCTCTAAACCCTCAACTTATAATACTCTAAATCCCCAACCCTTTAAACCGATTTACCCATAAAACTCTATCCATCTAACTCCTCACCCTTTGAAACCCTAACCCAAATACCCTAAAATCCCAAACCCCCTAACACGCTAAACCCTTTTACTGTTAAAACAATAATTCTCTAAACCCATAGATCTGTAGTGACATAAGAAGGGAGGGGCTGCTGGGGGCTCTGGGTTCCCAGGGGGTCCAGACGCTTAAGCCTCTGGGCGCCAGGCGTTGGGTTCCCAGGCGCCTAAGCCTTTTTGGCGCCGCCAACGGGGGGGGGGGGGGGGGGGGCTGTGTGTGCTCTGTGGGATGTCTGGTGGCGCACACGGCCCCACCCCTCGTTAGACCAGGCATAAAATGAGAGCTCCCTGGACGATCAGGGCCCAGTTGTAACTCAAGACCCAAGACCCACGACCAGCCATCTGAAGACCCTGGATGCTGCGAGAGCCAGCGCTGGGACTCGGGAACTCCCGACTCTGGAACTCCCGACTCTACGACCTTGTGAGGGCGAGTTCCGGAGCGTAGCCAGAGTAGAGTATCTAGGCTGTGTAGCTAGGCTGTGTACCTAGGCTGTAACAGAGTATCAGGACTATTGGAGAGTTGGAGTACTGTTGGAGTGTTGTATTGTAATAAAGAAGTATATTTGGCGTCAGAGGTGGCAATGGAGACAAGAAGTAAGCCACGTACCTTCAGTCCTGACGGCGATGTTGAGGAGCAAGCGGCGATGGGGCAGCCAACTCGGGCCGACAACAACGCCGCAACGCCGGCTGAGCAGTCGTCCACCACACCTGCCGATCCTCCTCCAGCGTCGTGAGCAGCAATGGAGGAAACGCTGCTTCGCCTCACCGAGCTGCTCCACCACCGTCTCCATCCTGACGACATGCGTCGCTCACAGGCGGAGGCAGCAGGGAGAGAGGCGGCGCAGCGACCGCGCCATTCCGCCGGCTCCAACACAAAGACATCCGGGGTGTCGTCACTTCTGCAGGGGGAGCAGTGGCCGCTGGGAGCGACGTCACTTCCCCCAGCGTGGCCAACCCGATGACGCCGCGTCATCAGCGCTGCGTCCCTCACCGCCGGGTGACAGCTGTTTGCGACCGAGCAACGCCGCGTCATCAGCGCTGCGTCCCTCACCGCCGGGTGGCAGCTGGTTGCGACCCAGCAACGCCGCGTCATCAGCGCTGCGTCCCTCACCACCGGGTGACAGCTGTTTGTGACCGCCGAGTGACAGCGCTGCGAACGCGAAGCCAGCTTCAGCCGGGTTGCCAGGCAACGAAAGCTTGGCTCACGTCCAGCAACACCTGCCGGCACTCAAGGCATTTTCTTCAGAGGGGGGTGAGTGGGCAGCGTTCGAACGCCGGTTCGTCTCTCTTATAGAGACGTCCGGCTGGTCGGAGTATGAAGCGCTCCAGGGCCTCCCGGCCATGCTCGACGACGACTCTCTCGCAGCACTCCTTGCTGTGCCACGCGCGAAACGTGCCACGCTTACGGATGCCCTTCATCAGATGCGGCTGATTTATGGACCCCCATCCGAAGCACGTCACCGCTTCGATGCGAGGAGGAAGAAGGCCTCCGAGTCAGCGATGGGGTACCGCAGCGCGCTGCTGGCCATGGCGAAGGTTGCCTACCCTCGCATGGATGAAGACGCTGTGGAGTCACTCGTGCTGCAGAAGCTCATGAGCTTTGCCCGCCAGCTTCGAGTTGCCATGCCGACAGCCGACGACGACTTCACGTCGCTACGTGCTGCCAGGTGCATCCAAGCACACCTACATTGCGATGAGGACACGACCATCGCAGCCTGCGCAGGCCCACCTGATGCACAAGCCTATGACGTGCATTCGGGGCCTCATCAGACCTTCGCAGCAACAAAAATCGCGGATCGTCCAACTGGCGAACCCAGCGAGATCACCACCAGCGGGACCGGCCAACCTCGCGCCAGGACGGAGCGTCATCGTCTGCCACAACTGTGGCCTTCGGGGCCATGTGGCGTCCGGCTGCCGGGTCCCCCGACGCCGGACTTCAGGACCTCCGGCGCCTCGGCCACCACCGTATCCTCGGCATACCCAGGCGAGTCACGACACCTCGCACTCTCGGCCCCCACTTACAACAAGCACGCACCCTCACACCACACAGGGGGGTCATGCTTCGGAGGAGGGGAATCGGGCCCATCATTGAACAACCGGGCGCTCGGACCGGGTCAATGGTCCGAGTTGGCCCATAGGGTCGTTGCCGCTGCGGCAGGGTCCTCTGCCGTAGTGGGTTCCATCGAGGGCGTTGATGTTCGTATGTTGATCGATACGGGTGCGTCGGCGACCATCATTTCAGACATAATTTATAACATTTTGCCCGATACATGCCGTCCCTTGCAGCCAGTTGATGTGCCATGCTATGCCGCAAATGGGGGTTCGTTGGGCATCACCGGACGGATCAATGCTCAGATCCGCATTGCTGACGTCCAATTAGTTGGGCCCATTTTGGTCTCATCAACCCTCGCCGTTCCGTGCCTCCTCGGAACAGATTTCTTGGGGAAGATGCCCATTAAAATTCTCATTAACAAAGGGTGTATTGAGCTCCCCTCCGGCCGACGCATGGCCTTCCTACCCACACCCACTCGGTTGCACTCCGCATCTACGACGGTGCAGGCGTTGGCGGCGTGCACAATTCACATTCCTCCTGGCTCTCAGATGTTAGTTCCCCTCCGGTTTCGTAAACCCCTTGATTACGACGCGTTCATGGGGGGTGCTGTGATGGGCCTTCGCGTTCAGCTGAGCGGGTGTCGGACCTCGTGTGTGCACAAATGCTCGTGCGAAGCGACCACGACCCCTTTATCCAGGTCCTTAACGCGGGATTGGAAACGGCCGTTATCTGTCAGGGAATGGTGCTTGCTCACGCGACGCCAGCCCCCCAGAAGATGTGATCGTGGGTCACGTAGGGGGCGAGTTCTCTTCCGTTGCCAAGCCAGGTCCTGACACAGGATGGCTCGACGCGCTTTGCTCCACTTCTGCCGATTTGTCACCATTACAGCATGCTAAATTACGCACGCTGCTGAGCGATTTCGCCGACGTTTTCAGTCAAAGCAAATTCGACATTGGCTGCACTAAATTGCTAAGCCACCACATCGACACGGGTGATGCCGCTCCAATTCGTCAAAACCCATTCCGGTTGAGCCCGGCCGAAAAGGAACATGTACGGGTGGCCGTCAACGATATGTTGGCGGCCGATGTCATTGCGCCATCAAATAGCCCATGGGGGCGCCGATCGTTCTTGTTAAGAAGCACGACGGGAGCCTCCGCTTTTGTGTTGACTTCAAGAAACTTAATAAGATTTCTGTGGCCGACGCCTACCCGCTTCCCAGGATGGACGAGTCGCTCGATGCCTTAGCAGGTGCGCATTGCTTCTCCACCTTGGATCTCCTCTCGGGGTTTTGGCAGCTACCCCTTGATGACGCATCCAAACCAAAGACGGCCTTTCGCACGCCGCAGGGACTGTTCCAATTCAACAGACTTCCCATGGGTCTTCACTCGGCCCCGGCGACGTTCCAGCGCCTGATGGAGCTGGTCCTCGCTGGGCTCCAGTGGGATTCTTGCCTAATCTACCTCGACGATGTAATCGTGTTCAGCAAAACTTTTGATGAACACCTCACGCGATTGAAGGCAGTTTTCCTTAAAATGCGAGCGGCTAACCTCAAATTCAAACCGCAAAAGTGCCACCTCATGAGGATTCGGTTCGTTATTTGGGCCATATTGTCAGCCGCTCGGGAATTGCCACGGACCCCGAAAAGACAAATTGCGTGCGCTCATGGCCAACTCCTACCTCTGTTGGGGAGGTGCGGAGTTTTATCGGCTTCGCCTCATATTATCGACGATTTGTTGCGGGATTCGCATCCATCGCGAAGCCCCTCCACGCATTAACGGCCAAAGGGGTCAAATTCCGCTGGGGAGAGTTAGAACAGGCATCGTTCAATGCCGTCCGAAAAGCACTGGTCGATGCTCCTACCCTGTCTTATCCAGATTTTACCACTCCGTTCATTCTGGATACAGACGCCAGCAACACCGGAATTGGAGGGGTGCTGTCGCAAATTGTCAATGGAGTGGAGCGCGTTGTCGCCTATGGCAGCAGGGTGCTGTCGCCCGCGGAGCAACGTTACTGCGTGACGCGCCGCGAATTGCTTGCTATCGTTTTTTTCATAAAGCAGTACAGGCCATACGTGTATGGCAGGCATTTCACAGTACGCTCCGACCACGCGGTGCTACAATACGCCTTGCGAGTGGACCAACCATCTGGACAGCTCTCGCGTTGGCTCGAGATCCTCCAGGACTTTGCGTTCACTGTCATTTACCGCAAGGGGATTCAACACGGGAACGCCGACGGGTTGTCGCGACTGCCGAACAATGAGCGCTGTGCTTGTTTTTTGGGTGCGGGGCGTTGTAGGCGGCCTGACGGGGTACCGCCCCCATCCCTTGCGGCCGCGGCCGGGGATGGGGTCGGGGACCACGGGGCTCCCTCCACGCAAGTTCCGCAGGACGCATTGCTGGGCCTCGGGTTGGACGACTGGGGACGTCTTCAGATGGAAGACGTCTCCCTCCTCAAATTGAGATGCCGCGCTAGGGATGCCGAGGGTCACAGGGGGCAGGGGGGCCCCGTATCATATGTCATCCGGGAAGACGTCCTCATGCATTGGGATGGGGGGTCCCAATCCCACACATTGGTGGTGCCCACCTCCCTGCGGGGGCGACTTGTGTGGGAAACCCACAGTCGCCTCTTGCACTTGGGTGTTCAGAAAACACTAGCTAAAATCCAATTGGAATTTTTCTGGCCGGGCATGGCAAACGATGTGGCTGACCTTGTGCAAGGTTGCACAGAATGTGCACGGCGGAAACCACCTGCTAGGCCGTCCTGCCCGCCGCTCCAATCCATTAAAGTTTCCCGGGTCAATGAGATCGTCGCATTGGATATTTTGGGTCCGTTTCCCGCTACTCCTCGGGGTAGTAAGTACCTTTTGGTTGGGGTCGAATATTTTACCCGATGGGCCATGGCCTGGCCACTCCCCAACCAGTCTGCAGCAGCCATTACGGAGGCCTTTTTCCAGGGCTACGTCCTGGACAAGGGTGCTCCCGAACGCCTGCTGACCGACCAAGGGAAAAATTTCTCTTCCACCCTGTTGCGGGATGTGTGCAACCTGCTAGGGACACACAAAATTCGCACCTCGCCATATCACCCCCAGACTGACGGTATGGTCAGCGATTACATAGGACACTTACCTCCATGTTAAGCCACCAGGTGTCTGAGTCACAGACTGATTGGGATCTCCACATACCTGGTGTCTTGGCCGCCTATAGAATGGCGCCCCATGCTGCCACGGGGTACTCGCCATTCTATCTTATGTTGGTAGGGAGGTTTGCCCCCCAATCGACGTACAATTGCACATTAAACAGCCCGCACCTAAGGCTAAGATTGCCGACCACATCCGTGCTAATGTGCGTCGTCTCGTGGATGCCCGGGAGGCTGCTCAAAATAACTCAGAAGCCCGTCAGCTTGCCAACGAGCGGTTGCGGAATCTCCGCACATCCCGCCACGTTTGGGTAGAAGGGGACCGCGCCTGGCTCCACTGCCCGCAGGTACCATTGGCTACTTCCTCAAAACTGCTTAAGCCTTGGAGAGGCCCGGTTGTTATTATTCGCGTTCTCCGCCCGCAGTGTGTCAGGATCCAGCATGGCAAGCGACGTTGGTTCGTGCACCCGTCACGTCTAAAACCTTACATTCAACCCTACACACCTCCTTCACTTCTCCGGGGCCGAGAGCGCGACATGTCTGACGAGCCGCGCCGCGATGATGCTGCTTCTAACTCTCGGGCAGGTCCCGCTGTCCCGCCCTCAGGTGCCTTGGGAATGAAATCCGCCACGGCCGACCAAGCGGGAACAAGCTTGCCCGCGGGATCAGCGACCCAGGACACAAGCGCAACAGCGGGTCGTCGGTCCCCTCCCGCCTCCGTCGCGACCGATGGACCTGCCACTCGGACTCGCTCAAAACTCAAACGATTTTCATGACCCCCGCCCACGAACTCTCGTCCCAACGCGACGCCACTCACCTTGCCATCATGTATAGTGGGCGATTGGGGCGTGCGTTCATCCTGCATATATGTGTTTATACAGTGTTGTTCTGCATCGGTGACCACAGGAGGGGGAGAGGCGCTTTCTTCTCATTTTTTTTCTTGATTTGTCACACACTCATTCTGATGGTTAACAAATAATTTCTTGTACAATTGTATTTTTTTTTGACAGCCGGGTCGGCTGGAGGCTACGTAGAGGGGGGTAATGTAGTGACATAAGAAGGGAGGGGCTGCTGGGGGCTCTGGGTTCCCAGGTGGGTCCAGACGCTTAAGCCTCTGGGCGCCAGGCACTGGGTTCCCAGGGGGTCCAGAGGCTTAAGCCGGACCCGCGCCGCCTCTACCGTGCGCCCCGCGCACGCTCCGTGTGCCCTCGCCCACACCGCGGCCACTCTGCTTCCTCCGTGTGCCCCTCCGCATATGCCACCAGCCACACCGCTGATCCGTGTGCCCCGCACACCCTGCTGGCCACTCGCTAGCTACGTGTGCTCCGCACACTCTGCTAGCCCCTCCACACTCTGCTAGCCCCACCCCCACGCACACCGCTGGCCTACGGTGCGCGTCGGTCTCCATCCACGTGGCAAATGGCACCACTTCTCCGCCACTGCCCAGCGTGGCTTCCTCCCTATTCTCACTCTCTTCCAACCTCTCGATCTCTTCCGGCTCTCTCCTTATATCCTCCCCCTCACGTGATCCTGACTCCTCCTTCCCGTACTGCCCCCGTCTCCGCCCCCGCTCACCCCGTCTCCCATTGGAGCCGAGGTGAGCAGTGGCTCCTCCCACACGCTCCGTTGACCAGGCTCCGCCCCCCAATACTCCGGGCCGTGAGTGGCGCGGAGGCCAGCAACCACCCTATTCTTGCTCGCATTACACATGCATGCGTCCGATCACTCATTCATCCACATGAACATGTTTATTCCACCTGCATTAAACATCATCGCCAGACTTAATGATATTTAACCTCTAATCCAGACATGCATGTTAATGTACAGGCCATTTATATTAATCGAATGCTTGAAAAGCCCCCCCCCCCATGCCTTGTACGTCATTAGGGTCATATGACCATACTTAAATTATTTGTTATAACCCGAGCATGACTTCGCAGGTCATTTGATGTCAGAGATACCATCCATGTGGCTGTGCCTTCAGATTGGAGACAACTATGGCAGCAGCGAGTAGGCTCGGCAAGGTAAGGTAATTTACCCTTTTTACCGGGTAAAAGGGTAAAGGTAAAGATGTCGACATGCCAAGGGGTAAGGTAAAAGGTAGGGTAAAGGTAGCTCGGAAGAATTACCCGGTAGGGTAAAGGTAGCGCGAAGTATTACCCGGTAAATACAGTACCTAGTTTACCGCTAAAAGCTCAGTGGCGCAGTCCGTGGCCTCCATTTAATAAGTTTATTTTAAAAAACTTTCTTAAAAACAAGCTTTTATGAAATGTACTAGTAATGAAGAACTCCACGACTCCAGGAAGTGGCCCCGAAGCTTGCCACAAAGTAAGGGACCGTGGTGATTTACAGCCAACGTCAGTTGACCATGGACAATTAGACCCAAGCCGAAACATAACATATAAAAAAGATTTTATGATAGAATATAGTGTTGTCATCATTATGACATAAGTGTACCAAGTTTCCAGTCGATACCACATTAGGAAGTGGGTAAAAATTTTGTTACAAGATTTGAGGATACGACAACAATGTCAACAACAACAATGACAACACCAACAAGCGTGTAAAATGGAATCGAGAGTATTCTATATGAATAAAGCGCTCTACCCAGCATTTACCGTTATAAACCTTGTTCATGTGTAGTTCCCTAGTAATTACCCTGTAATTGGGTAATTTATATGGGGTAAGGGTAAAAGGTAGGCTCGTTGCTTTATACCTTTTAACTTTTACCTTACCTGCTAAAGAGTAAAAGGTAGGGTAGAGTGATTGTATTGTGGTAAGGTAAAAGGTAGGGTAAAAATAGGCTCGTTGTTTTTACCTTTTAACTTTACCTTACCTTGCCAGGCCTAGCAGCGAGTGTCTGAACATGAAGGCAGACTCCTCCCCAATGTTGAATAACATTCAATACATGTAATGTAGGGCACAATTGTGCCAGCAATCAACACAATCATTGTAGACATGTTATTCATATTCTAAGAGATTTAAACAGGTTTGTTATGCATGTTTTAAATGCTGACTCACTTGGGGTCTAAACAATGACAGTAATAGCAACATATCAGGGCTTGCCAAGTTACTTATCCAACAGTCCTTGTTTCAGTTTCATTAATACTGGTAGGAACCTCCTGGTTACACCAGCCCACAGGGGATTATTATGTCCGTCCGTCGTGCAGGGAGGGCCTGGGTGGGGGGGGGGGAGGGTAGGGAGGGGCTGGGTGGGGAGGTTGGGGAGGGGCTGGATGGGGAGGGTGGGGCTGGGTGGGGAGGGGCTGGTCACCCCGTGGTGCCCTTATAAAACTCAACGTTTAACCTACTCACGCCGGCTTGTGCCCGCCTCACAGTCGGCCATATTTGCGGAATACACCACGCCGCCGTTGACCCTGGCCATTGACCGAGCAACCCAACGTTCCTACCAGCTCCCTCCGCAGGAATGTGTTGTTTTTAACCCTGTGAGCCATGCGGCTCTTGACTCGGGTGCAACCGCAAAAAAAAGCGAGAAACATCACAACAGAAAAATCCTGGATAAAACAGCAAAGTCTTCCAGAATAAACACCGGATTTCAATGATGTGTGCAAAAATCCCAGTGGGATGCAAGTCAAACAATAACAACCATAAGACAATGTAGATTAAAGTTATCGGGCTAACTCTGTACTACAACAAACAAACATGGCTAAACAAAACGTTTTCAAAATCACCAAAATAAAGCTATAAAAACAATGTAACAGTGATCATAGGAACTGTGATTCAAATTTAACAATAAACGATACATGTAACATGTACGACCAAACTTTGCAGCTATAGTTGGCTGCATGAGTCACTCCACAACAGCAGGAGTATCAGTAGCAGAATATACATTTTTCAATGCACCTTTAAAAATCAGCACACTATAATCAAAAATCAAGATCGTAGAGTTCTGCCCTTACTAGTACGGTACATTTCATTAAAGCGTGTTTTAAAAAAAGTGTTTTTAAATATTACTTATTTCTATCGATGTTCCAAAATCCGACCTTTTCACGCGGTGTTTCTTCATCTCGTGTACATTCGCACACTGCCCAGGCGCATTTCTTTAGAACGACTCATTCTTTCAGAATTGCCTTCTGCGTTTAGTTTGTTGTCCTGCCCCTGCACCTCCTCCGATTAACACGGTTGGCTATGTACGGTGGGAAAGAAGTTAAACGTACGTAAAGCACGCTAGCAACGTTTAAAGGAGTCTGCGCTTTAATCTTGTATCTCGTAACCAATCCGTGCGTACGGTGCTGGTAAACATCGTGTTCAACAGACGTTCACATATCGGACGTATCCGCATATACCTTGGTACCACGGTGAGTCTGATACGCACTCCCGCCCCCCCCCCTACAACAGGTAGACAGACTGTGGCATAATTGTGGATTTTCAGGAGGGCCTATAATAGCACCCCATCAACATTGATTGCCATAAAGATGTCAGGAGCAGTAAAAAAACCTCTATGAGTGCAGTCTGACAAGGTATGATCATCAAACTGCCAGTGCCAACTGTTTCTGCTTGGTCAGAGAGTGGTGCAATTATTCCCTTTAGAATTCCAGATCATGCTCTTGGGTTAGGTTTAGTCTGGCCTTAATCCAGATGCAAATGTGCACCAACTATATAGTCAGTCAGGAAGTTATTTTGGGTAACGGCCATTTAGCTAAGCATGTATTTTTCACTGGTGACCTACACTGGTCATAGCAGCAATAAACAAATGATTTTCCAAATGTGCCCCATGGTTTTCGTTGTTTGTTTACCCATACCCATGTCTGTGCACGAGATCGCCCTCTCTAAGTGTTGAGTAGGGGGAGCAGGGGTTGTCATCGCCCGGCGAACTCTTGAGCGCGCACACGCGGTACCCAAAAACCCAACACTTTGCCACGAGCATGGCGCAGCCACGCGAGACTTAGTGCCGCTTGTGCAACAGGGTGGCGTGGCAGCCGGCGAAGAAGGCTTCACGAGCACTAATTACGTAATAATAACAATACCGTGTGGTAATACTTGTGCTCTACTAAATTTCAGAATGATGTAAAGGATGTTTTGTGGGGGTTGTTTTTCTACGAGCAGAAGTGTGGGTTACATTAAAACCAACAAAATCATTTCTGATTCAACCGCATTAATTGATCAAACCAAACAGTTCTCGTTGAAACCTTCTGCAGCCAGGCCACCAAGATTATATGGCTTGCCAAAGATAATAAAGAAGATACACCTCTTCGTCCCATTGTCTACACTATCAACTCCCCCCCTACAAACTGGCTCGTTTTTTGTCTGAAATCCTGCGGCCTTTCACTGGAAAAACCACCTCTGCGGAACTAAACTTTACTGACCTGGTATCGACAATCAAGGGAATTTCCGTCCCCAGACGACCTGCCTGTTAGTTTTGATGTGGTTTCCTTATTCACCAAAGTTCCTGTACCTGACACCATCGCAATCATTGAAGACTTGGTTCATCAAGGACTGAATACTGGGGTACCCCCCCTGGTGAGACACTGCTTAACCAATACATACTTCACCTGGAATGGAACTTTCTACAAACAAACTGAGGGCACCCCAATGGGCTCCCCCCTATCTCCGGTTGTAGCCAACGTTTTCATGGAGAAATTTGAGACTGACGCCATCCAGACTGCCACTCTACGCCCGACCTTATGGAAGAGGTACGTAGATGACACTTATGTCCTCGACCACATCAATTCCATACACCCAGCCATCAGATTCACCATGGAAGTCGAAAAAGATGGCAAGCCCTAATTAAAGAGACCTGATGGTTCAATGAGCCACTCTGTCTACAGGAAAGCCACCCATACAGATGCTTACCTAAAACCGGATTCCCACCACCATCCATCCCAGAAGAATTCAGGGGTCCTCAAACTTTTTAAACAGGGGGCCAGTTCACTGTCCCTCAGACCGTTGGAGGGCCGGACTATAGTTAAAAAAAACTATGAACAATTCCTATGCACACTGCATATATCTTATTTTGAAGTGAATAAACAAAACGGGAAAAATACAATATTTAAAATGAAGAACAAGTAAAGTTAAATCAACAAACTTGCCAGTATTTCAATGGGAACTATGGGCCTGCTTTTGGCTAATGAGATGGTCAATGTCCGGTTCCATATTTGTCACTGCTAGTCGTAACAAGTGATGCAAGTGTGCATCCGTTAGTCTAGATCTGGTTGGAGATTTCAAATGTTTCATTCTGGAAAAAGTCTGTTCACAGACTTGTGCTGCCAAAGATGGTTGCCATTTTGAGTGCATGGTTCCTGAGATGAGGATATGTCTCAGAGGAGAGAGATGCATAGAAATTATGAAGGCTGCTTGACTTGAATGCGTCTTTCAGAGTCACAATTCTGCAGTTCAGCCCAGTTCCATTTGGTAAATTGTATCCACATTTTCAATGTCAATAGAAAATGGGTTACGGAAAAGCTGTATGTCCTGTTCATGGAGATGAAGCTCTTTAAATCTAAATTGGAACTCCTTTTGCATTTTTCCAGTGAATCCACACATGTTTTGTTTGGGAATGCAACCAATGGTTTTTCCGCTAACAGATTTTGAGTTGTGGGGAGATGGCAGAAGTTTTCCTCCTTCACTTGTTTGATGAGGAGGCCTAATTTTACTTCAAATGCTTGGACATGTGATTGCATATCACAGATGAGCTTCCCCTTTCCTTGAAGTTGCACATTGAAACTGTTGAGTAGCTCTGTTACATCTGTCAGAAAGGCAAGGTGCCATTTCCATTCTGCATCATTGAGCTCTGGTACTTCTTTGTTTTTTGAAAGCAAAAAAGCTGTAATCTGTGGAAGTAATCATAGAAACGTTTCAAAACTCTCCCTCGACTCAGCCAACGGACTTGTGTGTGGTACAGAACATCTTCATAGTCAACATTTAGCTCCGACAGAAATTCCTGAACTTGTCTGTGGTTTAGTGCATGACCTCTAATGAAGTTAACACAAGATACCACATTTTCATAACAGAGTCCCACTTCAGTGATTTACTACACAGCGCTTGTTGGTGGATGAGGCAGTATATGGCTATTGGATGAGAATGGTTATGTTTGTCCATCTCTTGGTTAATGCGAGCAATTACTCATTTCTTAGACCCCACCATGCTAGGAGCACCATCAGTTGTCACACTGGCTAGTTTAGCCCAGTTCAGCTCCAAACCATTCACAGTTTGGCAAACCTTGTCATAGATATCCTCTCCTGTAGTTGTTCCTTTGATGCTTTGCAGTGCAGCAAGCTCTTCTGTGACTTCGAAATAATCATTCGTCCCACGAATACAAATTAAAAGTTGTGCAGAATCACGAACATCATTGCTTTCGTCGAGTGCCAAGGAAAAATAGGAAAAATTTTTTGTGGAGTTTTGCAAATGCTGATGCAAATTGTCTCCCTTTCTTCAATCCTCCGTGTAATTGTAGGTCCTGAAAGACTCACTGTACTAAACAAATCGGCCTTCTCTGGACACATCTCTTTGGCAACAGAAAGAAGGCATTCTTTAACAAATTCTCCCTCCACGAATGGTCTGCCAGTGCACGCTATTAGCTTGGTAACTTGAAAACTTGCTCGCAGTGATGAAATATTTAGCTGCTTCTGCTTCACAAAAGTATTTTGCTGAGTTGTTAATGTATTTTTCAGTTTTAATATTTTCTTTTCTCACTTCTCCGACCAAACAATCATATTTATCTTTATGTTGAGTTTCATAGTGTCGACGTAAATTGTATTCTTTGAACACAGACACTATATTCTGGCATATCAGACACACAGCTCTTTCCTTGTACTGCATGAAAAAGTAATCATAAGTCCACTGTTCTTTGAATATCCTACACTCCGAGTCAATTTTTCTCTTTCTTGACATCATTGTTTCCTAGGGAGTCAAAATTGCTATTAGTAAAATACCAATATTATACAGCGCTACAAAAACAATATACCTGCAATAACTTTGCCCACACAGAGACATACAAACTGCACTGCCCATCAATGCAGTCTGATTGGGGGAACTCTGCTTTTACCCCAGGCTCACACTGGTGCGGGTGCCATTAAAAAGTTAATTACATCTGCAGTTTTGTTCACAGATCGCAGTGCGGTGGGCCCAATGAGTGCCCACCGCCGCAGCTCAATCAGTGCTCACCAGCGCAGCCCAATCAGTGCCCACCAGCGCAGCTCAATCAGTGCTCATCAGCGCAGCCAAATCAGTGCTCGCCACCGCAGCCCAATCAGTGCTCACCAGCGCAGCCCAATCAGTGCTCACCAGCGCAGCCCAATTAGTGCTCACCAGCGCAGCCCAATTAGTGCTCACAAGCGCAGCCCAATTAGTGCTCACAAGCGCAGCCCAATTAGTGACCATGGGCCGGAAAAATGTCCTCAGCGGGCCGCATGTGGCCCGCGGGCCGTAGTTTGAGGACCCCTGCTCTATACCATAGAGCCCAATGCATCTCCGACCAGGAACACATTGCCAGTGAACTCAAACACGTACGTCAAGCTCTTAAGGCTAATGGTTACTCCGACTACACAATCAGCAAAGCCATCACTCCAACCATCAAGAAGGATCCTGTTGAGGAGCCTTTCAAAACCATCACCTTACCCTACATTGCTGGGGTCACAAAAAAGATCTCCAAAATCCTGATAAAACACAAGATCCAGGTCCGATTCAACACAGTACATAAAATCCGTGATCTGGTCCCGTCTGTAAAAGATGTGGTTCCAGACATACAGTACCCTGGCGTCTACAAACTAAGTTTCCTCTGTGGTAGCAGTTACATTGGATAAACCAAACATGTCTCGGACCGCATCCGTGAACATAAAGCAGACTTGAAACACGGTAGGACAAACACCTCAGCCATGGCAGATCACTGTTACAATTCAGTGGGCTCACATGATATTGACTTCTCCAAGACAGAA